>NC_057804.1:241159361-241459361 GCF_018294505.1 Triticum aestivum
CCCTCTGCCGCGCCTCCCCGTCGCCCCTCCGCCTCGACCCGGACCGGATCCGGCGAGATCCGGCCGGAGGAGCCCCGGATCCGCTTCCCCGGCCCCGTCCCCAACAGCTCCGGCGACCTCACTCCGGCGAGCCTCGGTACCCGTGCCCGTTGACTTTCTCCCGGGGTGAGAAAACCTCTAAGTCCCAGATCTGTGTAATTTTCTTGCCATGTTCGTCATGCCGTATCTATGCATCCGTAGCTCCGTTTTGTGCGTGTAATATGTCAAATTGTTCGCCTCAACGAGTACATCATTTCATTCCATTGCATCATATTCATTTGAGGTCATATTGATGCATGAATCATCATTGTAAGAGTGCTTCATGATGTTTTCTGTTGTCTGTTATCAGAACGAGCTCATTTGTCATTTTTGCCATGATTGATGTGTGCATCCTATGAGGTTGATGTCTACATGTGTTTTGATCTATGAAATGTCTTCTTTACCGAGGTGCTTACCATGCATTTTTGTGATCAATGTGGTGACTAGCACAAGCATGCAAACTAGGCATCGTGATGTTGCTGATTGTAGTCCCTGTTCTGCTGTTATTTTGATGCCATGTAAACTTGATGCTACAGAGAGATCCTTGCATTTTTTGAGATACTTCAGTAAGGATGTTTTGAACATGTGGTTATTGTCTATCCATTCATGCCCTTGGTTGCAATTATGGAGTAGTCTAGCATGTCATTTTCGTGCTCTACTTTTGCTTCAAAATGTTTCTTGGCAGATTATTTACGTGTTATTCAATTTTGCCAAGGTTGCTATAGTTGATCCTTGCATGCTATGGACTTGTTCTTGCCTTGGTTTGTTACATAAACATGTCTTCTTGATGATGTTGTGCTTATATTGTCATGCAATGACTTGTGGTGAGTGAATCGAGCTTGTTAAGTAGTGTACATGATGTTGCTGTTTTGCTAGGCTGAATCTATTATTTCGTGATGCTATATAAACATGTTGATACTAATCGTTCTATGCATAATCTGGAGATGTTGTATAAACATGTTTTGATCTACATGTCATGCTCTATCCATCCATGCCCCTGGTTGTATTTATAGCTTGCTGTAGCTTGTTCATATATTGCTTCAAAGTTGCTTCATAATGTTGCTGTCAGCCTGTTAACATTAATTTCAGTTGTTTCCATGTGTTTTCCTAGTGATCCATGCATCCTATGACCTTGCTATTGCCATGCTTAGCTTCAAAAATATGTCTTCTTACTGTTCGTTGCCTTACCATGCCATGTTTTGCTCTGTGGTGAGTTGCACAAGCTCATTTACATGCCTTCATAATTCTGTTTCTGCCATGTATGAATCTGTAATATAACTTGCCATGTTTATGTGGGTGCCATCATATTTTCTTATCCTTTTTGGCTTATGGTCAGTAAGGGACTTTTGATCTATGCATTTAGTAGATACATGCCATGCCTTTGTTTTCCATTATAAGTTCCTGTAACATGTTGTTTGATAGCTCTAAACATTGCATCGTGATGTTATTTTCTGCAAAGTCTGAAAATGTTATAACTTGCAATCTTACCATGTGTGTTTGAGCATGTTCTAGTGATTTCTGGAGTTAGCTCAGTGTTCATGTTTTGTTATGCTTTACGTGTACATCATGCCCATGCCTTTTTTTCTTGTTGAGGTCCTGTAGCATATTGTTTTGGTGCTTGCAATATGCCTAGTTGCTGTTTTGGACAGCTTGTCCTTTAGACTTGTTTCATGTGTGTGTTGAACCGTTGCTCCGTTTTGAGTGTGCTCTATATGAAACTTGCTTAGAATTGCATATAGTTTCATATTGTCATGTTGCATCCTTGTTTTGAGGTGTTTGCTTGATGTTTGTATGCATTTTGCATCAATGCCATGTTGATCTTGTTTTGCTCATATCTCCTAGGTCGTAGCTCCGAATTAAATGAACTTTATATGTAACTTGACTAGAATCTCGTGTAGATCATCTTTGTGCATCTTAACTTGATGTTTAACAACTTGAACATAACGTTTATTCAGATCTGGACCAACTTCGAAATTTGCATATGAGGACTTACTGAAATTGTTATATGTTGTTCCCGGCCTCATTTAAACTTGCTTTGATGTGTTGCTCTTGTTTGCATCATCTCTTGCCATGAGTAGCTTCATCTAGATTTGTCATGCATCATGCTTGTTGTGCATCATGTCATGTTCATGTGTGGTGTGTTTACTATGTTGTGTGCTTCTTTTCGATAGTTCCTGTTTCGTTGCGATCGTGAGGATTCGTTCGTCTATGGTTGGTTCGGCTTCATCCGTTCGTCTTCTTCATGGACTCGTTCTTCTTCCTTGCGGGATTTCAGGCAAGATGACTGCTACCCTGGATCTCACTACTATCATTGCTATGCTAGTTGCTTCATTCTATCGCTATGTTGGGCTACCTATTACCTGTTTATCAAGCCATCCCATATTGCCATGAACCTCTAACCTTTGACACCTTTCCTATGCAAACCGTTGTTTGGCTATGTTACCGCTTTTGCTCAGCCCCTCTTATAGCGTTGCTAGTTGCAGGTGAAGTTGAAGATTTCTCCATGGTGGACAGGATTTTGGTTGGGATATCACAATATCTCTTATATTATTAATGCATCTATATACTTGGTAAAGGGTGGAAGACTCGGCCTTTTGCCTGGTGTTTTGTTCCACTCTTGCCACCCTAGTTTCCGTCATACCGGTGTTATGTTCCCGGATTTTGCGTTCCTTACACGGTCGGGTGATTTATGGGACCCCCTCGATAGTTTGCTTTGAATAAAACTCCTCCAGCAAGGCCCAACCTTGGTTTTACCATTTGCCTCACCACCACCTATCCTTTCCCTTGGGTCGGCCAACCCGAGGGTCATCTTTATTTTAGCCCCCCGGGCCAGTGCTTGTCTAAGTGTTGGTCCGAACCGAGCGATGTCCAGCGCCCCCTGGGCAATCAGGATCTATGCCAACCCGACGTCTTGCTCATCCCGTGTGCCCTGAGAACGAGATATGTGCAGCTCCTATCGGGATTTGTCGGCACAGCAGGAGGCTTTGCTCGTCTTGTTTTACCATTGTCGAAATGTCTTGTAAACCGGGATTCTTTGTCTGATCGGGTCTTCCTGGGAGAAGGTCTATTCCTTCGTTGATCGCGAGAGCTTGTCATGGGCTAAATTGGGACACCCCTGCAGGGTATAATCTTTCAAAAGCCGTGCCTGCGGTTATAGGCAGATGTGAATTTGTTAATGTCCGGTTGTAGATAACTTGACACCAGATCCGAATTAAAACGCATCAACCGTGTGTGTAGCCGTGATGGTCTCTTCTCGGCGGAGTCCGGGAAGTGAACACGGTTTCTGGGTTATGTTTGACGTAAGTAGGAGTTCAGGATCACTTCTTGATCATTGCTAGCTTCACGACCGTTCCGCTTGCTCTCTTCTCGCTCTTATTTGCGTATGTTAGCCACCATATCATGCTTAGTCGCTGCTGCAACCTCACCACTTTACCCCTTCCTTTCCCTTTAAGCTTTGCTAGTCTTGATACCCATGGTAATGGGATTGCTGAGTCCTCGTGGCTCACAGATTACTACAACAACAGTTGCAGGTACAGGTTGTGCGATGATCATGACGCAAGAGCAATGCTTGCTTGCGTTGAGTTCTTCTTCTGCTTCTTCTTCGATCAGGGGATAGGTTCCAGGTCGGAAGCCTGGGCTAGCAGGGTGGATGTCGTTTGAGCTTCTGTTTGTGTTTCATCCGTAGTCGGATGTTGCTCTTATGTATTGTGATGTTGTATCCGTGTGGCATTGTATGCCTTATGTATGTATCCCCATCTATTATGTAATGTTGATGTAATGATATCCACCTTGCAAAAGCATTTCAATATGCGGGTCTATCCTTGGTGGGACCTTCGAGTTCCTTTTGGATAGGGTCGCATATTGGGCGTGACACAACAGCATAGTCATCATCATGAAATGAAAACAAACACAGAGTACAGAAAGCGTGATAACAGGATAAGCAGGCTGATGACTATGTGACTGAAGAAATAGGATTGAGGAAATAGAGAAAGTCTTCAGACAAAGTCTTTAAACAGTAATGATCAGGTTCATCAACATATGAATGAGGAAATGAAAGGGTTGAGGAAATAGAACCAGTTGGCTTTGTGAAGACAATGATTTGGTAGACCAGTTCCAACTGTTGTGACAGTTGTACGTCTGGTTGGAGCGGCTGAGTATTTTAACTTGAGGACACACGGTCCCGGACACACGGTCCTCACCGTATTCTCCTTGAGCTAAGGTCACACAGACCTCACCCAACACTCATGGTAAGTCCTCACAGGTGACTTCCAGACCTTCACAGACTTGGTCACTCCGCGATCCACAATTCCTCTTGGATGCTCAGACCATGATGCCTAACCGTCTGGAGGATACACGGTCCTCAAAGGTAACAAGCATCGGTAACACACAGGAACAATCTCTTCAGTGATGCTCAAACACTTTGGGTTGGTAGGTGTTTGGGTTTGGGTTTTGGGTTTTCCTCACTTGATGATTTTCGCTCAAAGTCCTCGGAAGATGGGATGCTCTCAATGACAAGTGTCAGTTTCTCTTGGAGCAGCCAACCAGCTAGTGGTTGTAGGAGCGGCTATTTACAGCCTAGGGAGCAGCCCGACATGATAAGACATAAATGCCCTTCAATGATATGACCGTTATGTGGTAGGATATTTTGGACAGCTGGCGCGTAGCACAGCAACGGTCGGATTTGAGGTATCAAATTCCTCAGGGCTATCATGTTCCTCACTGTGTAGGCATTCCGCATAGGCGAATTCCTAACTCCTCAGTCAGGAAAAATTCCTCAGACACCAGAAGATCTTCGTCTCTGTCACTGAAGAAATTGACTGAGCTAATATGGGATTTCCAATGGCTTCACTCGGAAGGATTGGGTAGGTGTAGGATTTTGAGATGAGCACCACTTGGAAATCAGCTTCCTTAATATTACCTCGACCCCCTTTAACAGTACGGTGTTTCCTATGACTCAAGAAAGAGAAAATGTAACTATGAAAACAAAAGTCTTCACGCTTCATAATCCTCGCATGAATATACAAGTCTTCAAGGTCACACCAATTTCTTCACTTTCAAAATCTTCAGGAGAACCAAAGTCTTCAGCTGAAGACATACATTTTTAGGGGTCGACTTCCATAGTAAATATCAAACTCCTTGTCAATTTATAGAGCCTGTGTACACTCACAAACATATTAGTCCCTTAACCTATAAGTCTTCAATACACCAAAATCACAAGGGGCACTAGATGCACTTACAGGAGCCCATCTGTGACAACATGGAGCGCATCCAGGGTACATGCTCTTCCCACGAGAACGAGCCCATCTGTGAAAAGTGAGGAAACCCATAATTTGTTTTGTCGTGCCTCTTCACGGGGGAAACCCATGATTTGTTTTGTCGAGTCCCTATGTCCAGTTTTAATTGCTATATCTGGTTGTTTGCAGTATGCCTTGTTTATTTCAGTTGTTCACAATGTGATGCTCTATATGTGCAATTATTTACTGTGCAGTACATTTCATCAATCCAGTTTTAAACATACCGATAGGAATGCATATATTTGCTTGTTGTTAAGCCTGTTATAGCTAGAACATGCCTCTTTTAAAGTTTTTGTATTGTTCGGTTGTTTGTAGTTAGCATATGTCTAGTTTCAAATGCTATCCTTGGTTGTTCGTAGTATGCCTTGTTTATTCCAGTTATTCACAATGTGGTTTTCTATATGTGCAAGTATGAACTGTGCAGTTTGATTTCATCAGTACCAGTTTCAACAATACCACTATGAATGAATACATTTGGTTGTTGCATCTTGTAGTTAACATGCCTTTCCATTTTTATTAAACAATAACCAGTGTACTTAGACCGGCACAAAACCAGTTTGAATGACTATGTTTTCTTGTTGTTAAATGTTAGGCCTGTTGCAGTTAACACACATTTCCACTTGTTTTGCTTTACTAGTGTGCTTAAACCTGCACACTAAAGCTATCTTTTGGAGATTATTTTGTCTGTGACGGATAATTTTGGTTGATGTTTAGCCTGTTGTGCTTAACATGCTTCTCGATGTAGCTACACAGGACAATTTTGGGAACGATTGATATTTTCCATCGAGGTTAGTTTCATCACATGGCTTATATATGCTCACTGTTTAGGATATCGGTAGTTGGTACCATATAGGCCGGGGGCTGATAAGGGACTGATACCCATCCCATGTATCTATAATTTTTGATTGTTCCATGCTATTATATTATATTTTTTGGATGTTTAATGGGCTTTAATATGCTCTTTTGTATTATCTTTTGGACTAACCTATTAACCGGAGGCCCAGTGCCAATTTCTGGTTTTTTGCCTATATTAGTGTTTTGCAGAAAAGGAATATCAAACGGAGTCCAAACGGAATGAAACCTTCACGAGGATCTTTCTTGGACCAAAAGCAATCCAGAAGACTTGGAGTTGAAGTCTAGGGCTCTACAAGGAAGCCACGAGGCAGGAGAGCGCGCCCCCCACCCTCATGGCCCCTCGTAGCTCCACTGACGTACTTCTTTTGCCTATATATACTCTTATACCCGAGAAACATCAGGGAGAGCCATGAAACTACATTTCCACCGCCACAAACTTCTATACTCGTGAGATCCCATATTGGGGCCTTTTCCGGTGATCTGCCGGAGGAGGAATCGATCATGGAGGGCTTCTACATCAAGACCATTGCCTCTCCGATGAAGCGTGAGTACTTTACCACAGACCTTCGGGTCCATAGTTATTAGCTAGATGGCTTCTTCTCTCTCTTTGATTCTCAATACCATGTTCTCCTTGATGTTCTTGGAGATCTATTCAATGTAATACTCCTTTGCGGTGTGTTTGCCGAGATCCGATGAATTGTGGATTTATGAACTTGATTATCTATGAATATTATTTGGTTCTTCTCTGAATTCGTATATGCATGATTTGATATCTTTGCAAGACTCTTTGAATTATCAGTTTAGTTTGGCATACTAGATTGATCTTTATTGCAATGGGAGAAGTGCTTAGCTTTGGGTTCAATCTTGTAGTGTCCTTTCCCAGTGACAGTAGGGGCAGCAAGGCACATATTGTATTGTTGCCATAGAGGATAAAAATATGGGGTTTATATCATATTGCTTGAGTTTATCCCTCTACATCATGTCATCTTGCTTAATGTGTTACTCCGTTCTTATGAACTTAATACTCTAGATGCATGCTGGATAGCGGTCGATGTGTGGAGTAATAGTAGTAGATGCAGAATCGTTTCGGTCTACTTGACATGGATGTGGTGCCTATATTCATGATCATTGCCTTAGTTGTCATCATAATTATGCACTTTTGTATCAATTGCTCGGTAGCAATTTGTTCACCCACCGTAATACATCCTATCTTGAGAGAATCCACTAGTGAAAACTATGGCCCCCGGGTCTCTTTTCTATCATATTACATCTATTTTAGTTTACTATTTTGCAATCTTTACTTTCCAATCTATACAACAAAAATACCAAAAATATTTACTTTACTATCTTTATTAGATCTCACTTTTGCGAGTGACCGTGAAGGGATTGACAACCCTTTATCGCGTTGGTTGCAAGGTTCTTGATTGTTTGTGCAGGTACTAGGTGACTTGTGTGTCGTCTCCTACTAGATTGATACCTTGGTTCTCAAAACTAAGGGAAATACTTACGCTACTTTGCTGCATCACCCTTTCCTCTTCAAGGGAAAACAAATGCATGCTCAAGAGGTAGCAAGAAGGATTTCTGGCGCCGTTGTCGGGAGCGCCAAGTCAAGACATACCAAGTACCCATCATAAACTCTTCTCCCTCGCATTACATTATTTTCCATTCGCCTCTCGTTTTCCTCTCCCCCACTTCTAAAATGATTTTTGAAAACCTTTGCCTTTCCTTTGCCCCTCTTCCGTTCATCTCTTTTCACTTGCTTCTTGTGTGCTCGTGTGTTAGACCCCTTGATTCGCCTTCATGACTAGTCCTCCTATCATTGTTAGTACTCCCGATAATGAAGTTCTCAGTTTTAAACAAAGGGAGGAAGAAAATCTAAAAGATGCTTGGTATAGTATTTGCAATGCTCAAAATAGATCTACTAAGAAGCAATCTACTTCCGTTCTTCTTCGCAATTTTTATATAGGCATTACTCCTTAGAATAGACATGTTCTTGACACCATTACCGGAGGGAATTTTTTGGGAAGCCATACTTTTGATTCTTATAATGCCATGATAGATCTGTTAGGCCCACCACCTCTTTTGGTCAATGGAACTATTTTAACCTTGGAACATGTGATGCAAAGGCTTGATATTATTGAAAATAAAATTTCCACGGTTGAGTTAATAGAAAATTTAGATAAAAATATCCACAACCAAATTACACAATATGGATCTAAGGTAGGAGTTACTCTGAAAAATCTTAGGGAAAAGGAACTCATAGTTAATGAAAGGATAGATCAAGATTCTATTAGAATTGATAAACTCGAAGATACTATTACCAACTTGGGTTCCGCTTTTTCTGCCATTAAAAATCCCTCACATCCTCCTCCTACCAAAGTTCCCAAGTTTATTTAGGTTCCTAAGAATAAGGGTGAATCTTCTAGTAAGGAAAATGAAGATCTCAAATCAATAAGTATTCACCCCAATTTTTCGATATCATTAAGGAACCTTATGCCACAAATGAATTTCTCGATTTCTTGCCTAGGAGTTTGATCATTAACAAAACCAAAGAACCTCCTAAGGGTTATGTGTGTTCAATTAAAGAATTGCATGCCCAAGATGGCAATACCTAGATCTATTATTGTTTCTATGCCTAGCTACGGGCGTTAAACGATAGCGCTTGTTGGGAGGCAACCCAATTTTATTTTTGTTCTTTGATTTTTGCTACTGTTTAGTAATAAATAATTCATATAGATTATGGTTAGATGTGGTTTTATGTTTTAATTAGTGTTTGTGCCAAGTAGAACCTTTGAGAAGACTTGGGTGAAGTCTTTGTGATCTTGTTGTAAAAAAATAGAAACTTTTGCGCTCACGAGAATAGCTGTCACTTTTTACTAGAGAGTGATTTTAGGTTGATTATTTTTGAAGATGATTAATAAACAAATTCCTCACGTCCACCAATTTATTTACTAATTTTTATAGTTACATAAGTATTCTAAAGTTACAGATTGCTACAGACTGTTCTGTTTTTGACAGATTCTGTTTTTCGTGTGTTGTTTGCTTATTTTGATGAATCTATGAGTAGTATCGGGGGGTATGAACCATAGAGAAGGTGGAATACAGTAGGTTTAACACAAATATAAATAAATAATGAGTTCATAACAGTACCTTAAAGTGGTGGTTTATTTTCTTATACTAACGGAGCTCATGAGATATTCTGTTGAAGTTTTGTGTTGTGAAGTTTTCAAGTTTGTTGGTAAAGATTTGATGGATTTTGGAATAAGGAGTGGAAAGAGCCTAAGCTTGGGGATTCCCAAGGCACCCCAAGATAATTCAAGGACAAACAAAAGCCTAAGCTTGGGGATCCCCCGGAAGGCAGCCCCTCTTTCATCTTCGTCTATGGGTAACTTTACTTGAGGCTATATTTTTATTCACCACATGATATGTGTTTTGCTTGGAGCGTCCTGTATGATTTGAGTCTTTGCTTTTTAGTTTACCACAGTCATCCTTTCTGTACACACCTTTTCGTAGAGACATGCATGAATCAGAATTTATTAGAATACTCTATGTGCTTCACTTATATCTTTTGAGCTAGACAATATTGCTCTAGTGCTTCACTTATATCTTTTTAGAGCATGGCGGTGGTTTTATTTTATAGAAATCATTGATCTCTCATGCTTCACTTATGTTATTTTTAGAGTCTTTTAGAACAGCATGGTAATTTGCTTTGGTTATAAAATTAGTCCTAATATGATGGGCATCCAAGATGGGTATAATAAAAACTTTCATATAAAGTGCATTGAATACTATGAGAAGTTTAATTCTTTATGATTGTTTTGAGATATGAGGATGGTGACATTAGAGATATGCTAGTAGATTAGTTGTGAATTTGAGGAATACTTGTGTTAAAGTTTGTGATTCCCGTAGCATGCACGTATGGTGAACCGTTATGTGATGAAGTTGGAGCATGATTTATTTATTGATTGCCTTCCTTATGTGTGGAGGTCGGGATCGCGCGATGGTTAACTCCTACCAACCCTTCCCCTAGGAGCATGCATGTAGTACTTTGTTTTGATTACTTGTAGGTTTTTGCAACAAATATGTGAGTTCATTATGACTAATGTTGAGTCCACGGATTATACGCACTCTCACCCTTCCATCATTGCTAGCCTCTCTGTGCCGCGCAACTCTCGTTGGTACCATACATGTAACACCCACGATGTGGCTATATCTCCCATGTGTCGAGGCACGACTTAGAGGCATAACCGCATCGTGGTTTTATCGCAAGAAGGGTCATCTTCACACAATCCCATGTAATGAACAGGAATGGGATAAAGAGTTGGCTTACAATCGCCACTTCACACAATGAACATATAATTCATACATCATTCAGAGCACACAAATAGTCTGAATACGGACGAAGCCAAAAGAAAAGAAGATAACCCAACTGTTAGATCCCCGATCATCCCAACTGGGCTCCACTACTGATCAACATGAAACGAAACATAGCAACGACCAAGATCTTCGTCGAACTCTCATCTGACCTCGATTGCATCACCTGCACTAGTATCATCGGCACTTGCAACTGTTGTGATAATATCTGGTGAGTCACGAGGACTCAGCAATCTCAAAACCCGCGAGATCAAGACTATTTAAGCTTATGGGTAGGAAGTGGTAATGAGGTGGAGTTGCAGCAAGCACTAAGCAAATATGGTGGCTAACATACGCATATAAGAGCAAGAAGAGAAGCAACGGAATGGTCGAGAAGCTAGAAGTGATCAAGAAGTGATCCTGAAACTACTTACATTCATGCATAACTCAAACCGTGTTCACTTCCCGGACTCCGCCGAAAAGAGACCATCACGCTACACATGTGGTTGATGCATTTTAATTAAGTGAAGTGTCAAGTTCTCTACAACTGGATATTAACAAATTCCCATCTGCCACATAACCGCGGGCACGGCTCTCGAAAGTTTATACCCTACAGGGGTGTCCCAACTTAGCCCATCACAAGCTCTCATGGTCAACGAAGGATATTCCTTCTCCCAGGAAGACCCGATCAGTCTCGGAATCCCGATTTACAAGACATTTCGACAATGGTAAAACAAGACCAGCAAAGCCGCCTGATGTGCCGAAAAATCCCGATAGGAGCTACACATATCTCGTTCTCAGAGCACACCGGATGAACACTACGTACAACTAAAACCATCCCTCAAGTTTCCCCGAGGTGGCGCTGCAAGTGGCTCTAGTTCGGACCAACACTCGGAGGATCACTGGCCCGGGGGGTAAAATAAAGATGACCCTTGAGTCTGCAGAACCCAAGGGAAAAAAGGCTTAGGTGGCAAATGTTAAAACCAAGGTTGGGCCTTGCTGGAGGAGTTTTATTCAAAGCGAACTGTCAAGGGGGTCCCATAAATCACCCAACCGTGTAAGGAACGAAAAATCAAGGAACATAACACCGGTATGACGGAAACTAGGGCGGCAAGAGTGGAACAAAACACCAGGCATAAGGTCGAGCCTTCCACCCTTTACCAAGTATATAGATGCATTAATTAAATAAGAGATATTGTGAATATCCCAACATAATCCTGTCCATCATGGAGCAATCTTCAACTTCACCTGCAACTAACAACGCTATAAGAGGGGCTGAGCAAAGCGGTAACATAGCCAAGCAATGGTTTGCTAGGAAGGGTGAAAAAGGTTAGAGGCTGACATGGCAATTTGGGAGGCTTGAAGATCAAGTGATAGGTAGCGCAGCATAGTGATAGAACGAAGCAACTAGCAAGCAAAGATAGAAGTGATATCGAGGGTAATGGTCATCTTGCCTGAAATCCCGCAAGGAAGAAGAACGAGTCCATGCAGAAGACAAACGGACGTAGTCGAACAAATCCTCACAACTCCGGAACGAAACCGAAGCTAACGAGAGAAGCAACCCGGAAAGAAGAAAACAACATGGTAAACACACAAGCATAATCATGGCATGATGCACAATTAAGTATGATGCATGTCCGGTTTAAAGAGGCATGGCATGGAAAAGTGCAACAAACAATACTACAAATTAAGTGGAGCTCAATATGCAACGAGTTGCATATTGACGGAACACCCCATCAATTATTTATTTTCTCTCTCGGTTATGTACCCAACAATATTAAATGTTATTAAACATGGCAAGGGGTGAAGCATAATTAAACTACCTATTTAGGCAAGTTTAAATGAGGCCGAAAACACAAACAACAATTTCAGAAAATCCCCAAGTTATTTAGCAATTTAATGCAACAACAATTTTAAACATTTTAAATGTTGTTATCATGATGCGGATGACATATACAAGTTATATGCAATTTTTATGAAAATGTTGACATAAGCATGTTATGAAGCATTTGGTCGCCATGACGGAATGAAAGGGGTGGCATGGCGCGATAACGGAAATGATGCCAAGGCATTGTTACGATTCCGACAACTCATTAAGACGTCGGTGCAAAAGAAAAATAGGATGTGTGGAAGGTGTAAAGCAAAGGGGAGTGATCCCGGATAGCGGGTTCCCACGTGACGGTGGCATGGCAAAAGAGGGACGTGCACGACACAAACAGGCATGGTGCAAACAAGTGGTACATCTCATACATGCAAGGGCATCTCATCGCGGTCGTCTCGGGTTATACCTTCGAAGCGTGCATTTTCGGGCAGAACGAGTTCATCGAAGGAAGTAGTGGTACACGGACCGTAGAGGAAGTAGTCATTCTCGCGACGATAGTGGAAGTAGTGGTACACGGCAATGGTAGTGGAAGTAGTGGTATTATCGGTCCTCGACGACGATAGTGGAAGTAGTGGTACACATTTTCGTAGTTGTCCGGGGTCGTAGGTAGAGGTACTTGGTGTCCGGTGCGGTACTTGGCGAATCCAAGACGTAGAGGTACACTTGTTGAAGCGGAACTTGACGAAATCCATCTAGAGGTAGCCATCGTGGTCGTACTCATGTAGATGTGCAACACGATGGTCTTAATGGATCGTAGACGAACTTGGCGGTTCGTATGGTCACCGTAGATGAACTTGGCGATAGTGATTCTTGTGCTCATGAAACGGCAAGGAGACACAAAACATAGAGGTCGAAGATGGCAGAACGGTAGTAGGCAGATAGACGGCCGACGAGAGGATGCAGGCGAGGTGGTTTTCCATGGCAGTGTCGGGTAGGGCTCGAGCTCGGACTCGAGGCAAAAGGGAAGGAGAGGGCACGCGGGGTCTACTAGAACTGCAGGTCACCGGCGAGGAGGCTAGGGATGCAGATGACTGCGCGCGAGAAGAGCAGCGGCAGCAGGGCACGGTCGAGACGAAGTAGAGGCTGGGCACTGGCCTTGGCGCAGGCTTCAGCAAGGGGAGCAGAGGCCAACGACGAGCTGGGGCACGAGGCACAGAGACCTAAGGGCGCGACTGTAGCGGAGGGAGACGGCCATGGCGCAGCCGTGACCGCATAGCTCGGGTCGCGGGCGAGGAGGAGAAGGAGAGATGGGGCACAGAGGAGGTCCGGCCTGGTCCGCTTCTCCGACGAGGGTGGAACACGGGGTCTGGCGCTGGAGGCGCGCGGATGTGGGAGCAAGGGGATCGAATGCGATGCGGGTGTGGGTGGTGGCGGCAGAAGGGAACGAGGATGGGGAATGAGGAGAGCGAGGGATCGAGCGGGCTAGGGTTAACAGAGCAGCGGTTGGGCTTTGAGAGTCAAACGGGCCGGGGCGGTGCGATTGGGCTGCTGGGATTGTTCCTTCTCTTCTTTAACTCTTCAGCAGAAAATAAATTAGAGGGAAGAAAAGGAAGGAGAGGGTTAGGGAAAGAATTTGAGCATGGGCGGTATTTTTCTCGGACTCATAAAAATGAGCTTGATCCCAGAAAAATAGAAAAGAGGCACGAATGCATGACTTAAATTCAAACTCATTTGAATATCATTCCAATGGGTTTGAATTGGGACTAGGGTTGGTGTGGTCAAAAATGTTGAATTTAAGGAGGAGCCTCGATAAAAGAGATAAGAATTGTTGGCAAAGTTTGGTGACCAAACTGGAAGTAGAAAGGGCATGGGAGTTTTGCCAGTGTGTTACGGTTAATTCCAAGCTAATGGGATATTTTATAATAGCTCCCTAATATTGGAGGATATGTTATAAAGAGAAGTCACCCTTCCCTCGATTTAAATGGATCAATGATCCATACAGTTTATTAAAAGAGTTATAAAATTAATGATATGATGGCATGATGACATGATGCAATGCAAATGAAGCTAAGAAGAATGCAACAAACAAATACATTGCACGGCGAAACTCAGAATAGCTAGAAGTCTTCTGGAGCGTCGGTCTCGGGGCATTACAACACTCCACCACTACAAGAGGATCTCGTCCCGAGAACTAGGATGGCACCAGAGAGAAACGGAAGAGGAAGAGAAGAGGTAAAACTAAGTTGCTTCTTTGACCAATGAGTGGAACCAAAGAACCTTGAGAGGCTGAAAAGTTGAAAGAGAGAACACAACAGAGTTGAACACAATTGAGAGCACTACGGTAGAGAATAGAAAGAAGGAATACCATGTGAACCTTGGAGGTTGCAAAGCTATGAATGACGAGTACAATGGACAAGAAGGAATTGGAACCACTCTGGTTGAAACGAGATAAACAAGGAATAAGGAAGATCAAATTGGGATAGCACTCCGGTTGAAAAGAGATGCAAGACTTGATAAGATGAAAAGAACTTACCAGAGGACATAACACTCCTGTTAAACGAATAAGCAAGGAAAAGAACATGGTATTTACAAAATGAGATGATGGGTCGAAGAGAGTAACATCACAATGCCTTCAGAAGAAAGAATAGAAGATAGATCATTGGAATAACAGAATGGAGAAGAAAATGCCAACTTGTGCCACAAATGAGCTTGGAAAGCACCCTTCCAAGACGGTTACAACGGGGTTGTTGGAAAACCAGAAACGAAACGAATAAGCTTGTAGTGGGCTTATGGAAAACATCTCAAGACTATGAGGTGACAACCGGCCACTAATGGAAACCATTGATTTGATTGAGAGCACCAAGGAGATGAAAAACTTCTTCACCGAGATGAGAAGGAGAAAATTGGATCATTGATAAGCACCACAAATAGCTACATTCCTTAGGGAAGGCTTTAGGTGAACTATAACCCAAGATAACTCCAACAAAGAGTTTGATGGATTTAAAATACCTCATTCTTGACAACATGTGAATCATGAAACATGAAGAGAAATTGTCAAGGATGGCATAGCACCATCTCAAAGACAAGATAGAAGGAATTGCACTTTGGGATGCAAGATGAAGAATACTTGAGCTCCTCCAAGAAGAATCTTGATGAACATCTCAAGAGTGACTTAAATCCTTGATGAACCATCATGTAGAGCCTCCATGGAGAACTCCGGTAATAAAAGGATGATAGAAAAAAAGAGAGGTTGAAAACACAAGGTGAAGCCTTGCAATGATTAGATGGAGCTTCGCAACGAGATAATGCGGAAAACTTGGAACTCCGGAAAAGAAAAGATGAACCATCTCGAACCAAGAAATGTGACATGATGAACAACTCTGGAAAGAAGAAACTAGATCACTTGGATGAAACAATACTAAGAATTACGTTATGCGTATCCTTCACCAATTTAAATTGATGACAAGCAACGGATTTGGCATACTACTTATTCTCTTAGAAAGGATTAAGAGAGATATCGCATAAACTTGAGAAGGTCTTGATGGATCCACCAGTGGGGTAGAAACAACGAAAAAATTAATATGAGAACATAGGAAGAGTAATCTTGAACAAACCGCCGTAAGAATTGAAAATGAAAGTAGCAAAGGCACAATTCACGGGGAAGAATTGAAAAAAAATGAAGATACTTGAGAGAATTTAGATACCTGAGAACAAAGAGATCATGAACTTATTAGAAGGTATTTGAACGATTCACCGGTAAGATTTGGAGAACAAGAGCTGAAGGCTGAGAATGAGTAATATTCAGAAATGATGGCCTTCGGATGATCGAGAAAGGAAGCAACTCCTGAAATGCTCTGGATGGTAAGAAAAGAATTGTCACAATCAAAAACAATTATGAGGATGGCATGAAGCTAGAACCTTGAATCAAGAGAATGGAGCAAGATTTAAGAGAAATCCTTCTTCGGTCTTCAAATGTTGAGAATGAAGATGAGAACCACCATGAATTGTTGAGATACTCCGGGAGAATGAAAAACAAAGAGGTTGACGAACACTAAAAAATAATTTGAAATCGATCTTGGAAAACATCTGACTGGTGAGATTCATTCTTACATCAAACTTTGAAAAGAAATCAGGAATAGCTCCGGGAAAAATTAGAAGAGTTAGGTAAGATCCTGGGAAAAGACATGTGGGTTAGGTCCCACTCGAAATAAACATTGTTGAAAGATTGCTTGAAATAGATATTGCACCGGTAGAAATAAAATGACTTGAATGAGATAATAATCTCGAAATAGCTTGAACAGATTGATAATGGAGACACAAATCTTCTGAGATATCCTTGGCACTTCGGATATGAAGAGAGAGAGGTGAACGATTATGAGATGCACCGGCATGGGATAGCATTTGAACGAGGAAAGGGATATGATCAACACCGAAAGCTTGAGTTAAATCCACCGGAAAAGAATACGAGAATGAAGAATGATGAACTTGAAGCTCCATTAGTATCTTCCTGAGGATCACCGAATAAGAGCATTGACGGAAAAAGAGTGAAGAGACTTCACATGAATAAATGGATACTTGATTAAAAAATCTGAGTCCTTGAAGAAAAGGGTGGGAGGGGGAAAACAAAGACAACTTGGGACGGATGAAACAAACACCGTTGAGAAAAGTTAGAATTGATCTCGCAAATGTTGAAATGATCGGATCCACTTGAAGAGAAACACACCGGTTGGGAAAAGAATTAACATGACAACCTCAATGATCAAGAAGGATTAGCACTCCCATAGAAATATGAGAACACCACTTAAGAAAGGTATGGATTCAACATTTGACTCCGAAGCAACTCGAATACCACAAATAAAACAAAACAAAGGATTTGGCTTGCAGAATAAGCCAGAAACAAACATATGATAGACCCCATATCGTATCATGTGTCTGTTGGAAAGATATCCTATGAGATACTTGAATTCCCACTTATAAACTCCCGAAAATTTCTGGTTATGCAATCTGGTGTTGGGGATACAGGGGAAGCAATATATCTCACACAAACTAATAATCCCTACATCCAGCTATATCCATCCATCAACACATAACCAAGAAACGTTCAGAAATCGTGTACCTCAACCTTAGAAAAGCATCCGTTATACTAGCTATGGCAATACTCCCGAACTCCCCAGTACTCGGTGGCGTCGAGGTTATCTCACCAACAACTTCATAAAAGAGATTTTCGATGTCGGCAAAACTCAGGTATTCCAGAACTGCAACGATAAAATTATGACGACAACACCTCGGAGCTCAACTCCCTGGGACACTGCCACAACCCCTAAATGTCAGGAGGCACCAAGAACAATGTTCTCGTCATAAGAATATCGGAACGATCCCAAGATACCCACGTGATCCTAAAAAAATTAGTGAAATTTGAGGCAAGGAAAGACAATACATCTACGTCAGGAGGCCTCACCAGAGCGACGAAGGGACTGAGGAGTAAAAAGAATCCTACTCTCTGATATATGTAATCCTGGGACTCAAAACATTTTTGTTCTAGACTCAACAACGTCAGCGATTCGATCAAGCAAGGGGCTCCTAAGTCGGGGATGGCTCTGATTACCAACTTGTAACACCCATGATGCGGCTATATCTGCCACGTGTCGAGGCACGACTTAGAGGCATAACCGCATGGTGGTTTTGTCGCAAGAAGGGTCATCTTCACACAATCCCATGTGATGAACAACAATGGGATAAAGAGTTGGCTTACAATCGCCACTTCACACAATGAACATAGAATTCATACATCATTCAGAGCACACACATAGTCCGACTACGGACGAAGCCAAAAGAAAAGAAGATAACCCAACTGCTAGATCCCTGATCGTCCCAACTGGGCTCCACTACTGATCAACATGAAACGAAACATAGCAACGACCAAGATCTTCGTCGAACTCTCATCTGAGCTCGATTGCATCACCTGCACTGGTATCATCGGCACCTGCAACTGTTGTGATAATATCTGGTGAGTCACGAGGACTCAGCAATCTCAAAACCCGCAAGATCAAGACTATTTAAGCTTATGGGTAGGAAGTGGTAATTAGGTGGAGTTGCAGCAAGCACTAAGAAAATATGGTGGCTAACATACGCATATAAGAGCGAGAAGAGAAGCAACGGAACGGTCGAGAAGCTAGAAGTGATCAAGAAGTGATCCTAAAACTACTTACATTCATGCATAACCCAAACCGTGTTCACTTCCCGGACTCTGCCGAAAAGAGACCATCACGCTACACACGCAGTTGATGCATTTTAATTAAGTCAAGTGTCAAGTTCTCTACAACTGGATATTAACAAATTCCCATCCGCCACATAACCACGGGCACGGCTCTCGAAAGTTTATACCCTGCAGGGTGTCCCAACTTAGCCCATCACAAGCTCTCACGGTCAATGAAGGATATTCCTTCTCCCAGGAAGACCCGATCACTCTCGGAATCCTGGTTTACAAGACATTTTGCCAATGGTAAAACAAGACCAGCAAAGCCGCCCGATGTGCCGACAAATCCCGATAGGAGCTGCACATATCTTGTTCTCAGGGCACACCGGATGAACACTATGTACAACTAAAATCATCCCTCAAGTTTCCCCGAGGTGGCGCTGCAAGTGGCTCTAGTTCAGACCAACACTCGGAGGAGCAATGGCCTGGGGGGGTAAAATAAAGATGACCCTTGAGTCTGCAGAACCCAAGGGAAAAAAGGCTTAGGTGGCAAATGTTAAAACCAAGGTTGGGCCTTGCTGGAGGAGTTTTATTCAAAGCGAACTGTCAAGGGGGTCCCATAAATCACCCAACCGCATAAGGAACACAAAATCAAGGAACATAACACCGGTATGACGGAAACTAGGGCAGAAAGAGTGGAACAAAACACCAGGAATAAGGCCGAGCCTTCCACCCTTTACCAAGTATATAGATGCATTAATTAAATAAGAGATATTGTGAATATCCCAACATAATCCTGTCCATCATGGAGCAATCTTCAACTTCACCTGCAACTAACAACGCTATAAGAGGGGCTGAGCAAAGCGGTAACATAGCCAAGCAATGGTTTGCTAGGAAGGGTGAAAAACGTTAGAGGCTGACATGGCAATTTGGGAGGCTTGAAGAGCAAGTGATAGGTAGCGCAGCATAGCGATAGAAGGAAGCAACTAGCAAGCAAAGATAGAAGTGATATCGAGGGTACTGGTCATCTTGCCTGAAATCCCGCAAGGAAGAAGAACGATTCCATGCAGAAGACAAACGGACGTAGTCGAATGAATCCTCACAACTCTGTAACGAAACCAAAGCTAATGAGAGAAGCAAACCGGAAAGAAGCAAACAACATGGTAAACACACAAGCATAATCATGGCATGATGCATGATACATCTCCAACGTATCTATAATTGTTGATTGCTCCATGATACTTTATCTACTGTTTTAGGCAATATTGGGCTTTATTATCCACTTTTATATTATTTTTGGGACTAACCTATTAACCGGAGGCCCAGCCCAGATTTGCTGTTTTATTCCTATTTCAGTGTTTCGAGGAAAAGGAATATCAGACAGAGTCAAAACGGAACGAAATCAACTGGAGAAGTTATTTTTGGAAGGAAATAAACCTGATAGACTTGGAGTGCACGTCAGGGGAGTCCCGGGCTTCCCACGAGGGTGGGGGGCGCGCCCATCCCCCTGGGCGCACCCCCCTGCCTCGTGAGCACCCCTGAGGTCCACCGACGTACCCCTTGCAGCCATATATACCTATGTACCCTAAAACTTCCAGAACAGAAGATAGATCGGGAGTTCCGCCGCCGCAAGCCTCTGTAGCCACCAAAAACCTCTCGGGATCCCTTCCCGGCACCCTGCCGGAGGGGGAACCCATCACCCGTGGCCATCTTCATCATCCCGGCGCTATCCATGACGAGGAGGGAGTAGTTCACCCTCGGGGCTGAGGGTATGTACCAGTAGCTATGTCTTTGATCTCTCTCTCTCTCTCTCTCTCTCTCTCTCATGTTCTCTCTCGTGTTCCCTCTATGGCACGATCTTGATGTATCCCGAGCTTTGCTATTGTAGTTGGATCTTATGATGTTTCTCCCCCTCTACTCTCTTCTGATGAATTGAGTTTCCCCTTTGAAGTTATCTTATCGGATTGAGTCTTTTATGAACACTTGATGTATGTCTTGCCGTGATTATCTGTGGTGACAATGGGATATCATGTGCCACTTGATGTATGTTTTGGTGATCAACTTGCGGGTTTCGTGACATTGGGAACCTATGCATAGGGGTTGGCACACGTTCTTGACTCTCCGGTAGAAACTTTGGGGCACTCTTTGAAGTACTTTTATGTTGGTTGGATGAATCTGAGATTGTGTGATGCATATCGTATAATCATGCCCATGGATACTTGAGGTCACAATGGAGTATCTAGGTGACATTAGGGTTTTGGTTGATTTGTGTCTTAAGGTGTTATTCTAGTACGAACTCTTTTATAGATTGATCCGAAAGAATAACTTTGAGGTGGTTTTGTACCCTACCATAATCTCTACGTTTGTTCTCCGCTATTAGTAGCTTTGGAGTGACTCTTTGTTGCATGTTGAGGGCTTGTTATATGATCTATCT
Source organism: Triticum aestivum (assembly GCF_018294505.1). Taxonomy (NCBI): domain Eukaryota; kingdom Viridiplantae; phylum Streptophyta; class Magnoliopsida; order Poales; family Poaceae; genus Triticum; species Triticum aestivum. Next base: position 241,180,394 of record NC_057804.1, read on the forward strand.
ATGTTATTATTGTTGAGAGAACTTGCACTAGTGAAAGTATGAACCCTAGGCCTTGTTTCCTATCATTGCAATACCGTTTACGCTCACTTTTATCATTAGTTACCTTGCTGTTTTTATTATTTCATATTACAAATACCTTTATCTACCATCTATTTTTCATTTGTATCACCATCTCTTCGCGGAAGTAGTGCACCTATACAATTTACCATTGTATCGGGTGTGTTGGGGACACAAGAGACTCTTTGTTATTTGGTTGCAGGGTTGTTTGAGAGAGACCATATTCATCCTACGCCTCCTACGGATTGATAAACCTTAGGTCATCCACTTGAGGGAAATTTTCTACTGTCCTACAAACATGTGCACTTGCAGGCCCAACAACGTCTACAAGAAGAAGGTTGTGTAGTAGACATCAAGCTCTTTTCTGGTGCTGTTGCCGGGGATGCAAAGGTAAAGGGCACTCACTCACACCCCGTCAACTAAGCTCTTTTCTGGCGCCATTGCCGGGGAGGTTAGCGCTTGAAGGTATATCTTTAGATCTTGCAATCGAATCTTTTTGTTTCTTGTTTTAGCACTAGTCTAGTTTATAAAAGAAAACTACAAAAAATGGAGTTAAGTTTGTCTCATACGCTTCACCTTTTTAATATCTTTCGTGAGTATGATGGAAAGGATAATTGTGCTCAAGTGCTAGAAGAAGAAATCTCTAAATTGTTTGGCACTAGAATGATGAGCATGATTGCAATGTTGTTAGTACGAATTCTTTGAATATCCATGATGCTAATGATGATTGCACTAGTTATGATGAAAATATCTCTTATGAGCATGTCAACTTTTGTGGAGTGCATGTTTGCATGAACACACCAAATAGAGAAGATATTTATTGCAAGAGGCATAAGCACTTAGAAACTAAATTGTTGCAAGAAAGGCTAGATGTTTGTGCTGAAAATTTAAATTTTCTTGGCCGTACTTGTGGACTTTGCAATGAAAGTGGTCATTTAGCTATCCGATGCAAATTGTTTCATGATCTAATCGTGTCCAAAAATTGTGATGAGTTGATTCCCTTGCACATTATAATGAGCTTAGCTTGCTTATGGGTTGCAAAGAAATGAAACGTTTAACTAATTATCTTCCAGAATTTGCCCGTTACAAACTTCTTGGTTTTGATCTAGAGGAAATTTATATGTATTGTGCGGTTAATTGCATTGAAAATCCTTATATTGCCAATTACATAAAGAAAAGAAAACAAATAGAAGATGAAGAGAATGCTAACGAAAGGGAAGAGACTTCCCAATATCCTCCTATTATTTCTTATGATGAATCAGGTAACGAGGAGGAGCTTTCTATTCAACCAATCTCATCAATAAGGAGCTCAAAGAGGAAGGTTGAACCTACACATAATGTGAAGAAGAAAAAGAAAAGAAGGAGCAACAAAGGTAAAAAGGTATCCCTCCCAAATGATGTTGTTCCTACTACTCATTGTGATAAAGATAATTGCTATACTATTGGTGCTATCAATATTTTTAATGATGAGAGTGATTATGCTTATGATATGAAAGGGCCCAAGCTTGGGGAAGCTATGTTTGATTGGGATGAAATATTTGAGAATATATTTGCTAGAATTAATGTTTGTCCCAAGCTTGGGGATGCTATGTTTAATGAAGATGATATTTTTAGCATCCCAAGTTTTGATATGCAAAGTTGTTATGATGATAGCATGCCTCCTACCTATGATGATTATATTGATGGAAGTGGGTTCGGAAGAGAGTCAACTTTAGGAAGTAGTGATACCACTATTTTGGAGGATGTTGAATTTTATTGTGATGAATACGGAAGTGGATTTGGAAGAGTGACAACTTTATTTAGTGATTCCACTATCTTGGGAGAGGTTTCAATCGATTATGATGAGAACGAAGTTGCTACTTATGATGATTATTGTGATGAAACTTATGCTATATAAAGTAGTGATGATTATATTTACAAATCTTGTCATGATTATGATTACCCTTTTCTGAACATTACTCTTTTAATTTGGAAACAATTTTTAGTGTTCAAGTCTCTTATGATACTCCCACTATTATTCATGAGAAGAATTTTGCTTATGTGGAGAGTAGTAAATTTTCTATGCTAGTAGATCATGAAAAGAATGCTTTAGGTGCTGGTTATATTGTTGAATTTATTCATGATGCTACTGAAAATTATTATGAGGGAGGAACATATGCTTGTAGGAATTGCGATAATATCAAGTTTCCTCTCTATGTGCTTCAAGTTTTGAAGCTATGCTTGTTTTACCTTCCTATGCTAGTTGATTATCGTTCCCATAAGTTGTTTGCTCACAAAATCCCTATGCATAGGAAGTGGGTTAGACTTAAAGGTGCTAGTCATATGCTTCATGATGCTCCCATTATGTTTCAATTCTTATCTTTTATGTGAGCATCATTGTCATCATCATGCCTAGCTAGAAAGGCATTAAAGAAAAGCGCTTGTTGGGAGACAACCCAATATGTATCCTTACTGTTTTTGTGTGTTCACATGATTATTCTACTGTAGTAATCATGTTCTATAGCTTTTGTTTCAATAAAGTGCCAAGTAAGACCTTTAGGATGGCTTACGGTGATAGTTGTGTTGATCCTGCTGAAAATCAGAAACTTTTGCACCCAGTAAATTAGTTTTGTTAATTCACAGAAACGTGATCTGGATCGGATTCTTTTTGCTATGGATTGGTACACAAATTACTTAGGACTTCCTAATATTGTAGGATTTTTAGAGTTCCAAAAGTTTGCGTTAGTTACAGATTACTACAGACTGTTCTGTTTTTGACAGATTCTGTTTTCATTGTGTTGTTTGCTTATTTTGATGACTCTATGAGTAGTATCGGAGGGTATGAACCATAGATAAGTTGAAGTATAGTAGATATTACACCAATATGAATTTAAAATGAGTTCATTACAGTACCTTGAAGTGGTCTTTTGTTTTCTTTCGCTAACGGAGCTTACGAGTTTTCTGTTGAGTTTTGTGTTGTGGAGTTTTCAAGTTTTGGGTAAAGATTTGATGGACTATGGAATAAGGAGTGGCAAAAGCCTAAGATTAGGGATGCCCAAGGCACCCCAAGGTAATATTCAAGGACAACCAAGAGCCTAAGCTTGGGGATGCCCCGGAAGGCATCCCCTCTTTCGTCTTCGTTCATCGGTAACTTTACTTGGAGCTATATTTTTATTCACCACATAATATGTGTTTTGCTTGGAGCGTCATTTTCTCTTCTTAGTTTTTGCTTGCTGTTATTTAGAATAATGTTTTGCATCTTTAGTTTCAATAAAGAAGTTAAGGATAGCCTTTGCCATGCTTATTTTGCTAGTATACATGTTGCTGTTTGAAAACAGAAAGTTTACCGCTGTTGCAAAAATTCCCTAGGAAATTCAGAGCATGATATAATGTTGAAACATTTTGCATATTTAGCTCTGATAAATTTATTACAGTGGGAATTTTAGTTCGTAATTTTTGGATTCAGGGAAGTATTGATACTCTTGCATTCTTTACAAACTGTACTGTTTTGGCAGATCGCTATTATGGTTGCATTGTTTGCATATGTTCGCTTGTTTAATGATTCTATTTGAAGATAGGAGTATTAAATATGCAGAGGCATTTAGTATTAAATGTTGAATAATAATTTTAGTGATTTGTTACAGTAGAAAATGATAAGGTTTTGCATTGGTTTATACTAACCAATCTCACGAGTTCTTGTTGAGTTTGTTGTGAATGAAGCTTTTGATAAAAAGAGAAACCATGATATGAGAGGAACTAAGGAGACACAAAAGTTCAAGCTTGGGGATGACCAAGGCACCCCAAGATAATATTTCAAGAAGTCTCAAGCATCTAAGCTTGGGGATGCCCCGGTAGGCATCCCACCTTTCTTCTTCAACAACTATCGGTTAGTATCGGTTGAGCCTAAGTTTTTGCTTCTTCACATGAGTTGTGCTATCCTTGCAATGTAGTTTTCTTTAGATTTGCTTGCTGTTTGAATAAAGTATCAAGATCTGAAATTATTAAATGAGAGAGAGTCTTCGCATAGTTGCATAATTATTTCGACTACTCATTGATCTTCACTTATATCTTTCGGAGTAGTTTTTGTTATTGCTCTAGTACTTCACTTATATCTTTTAGAGCACGATGGTAGTTTTGTTTTAAAGAAACTATTGAACTCTCATGCTTCACTTATATTATTTTTAGAGTCGTTAATAGCATGGTAATTTGCTTAATATTAATATACTTGGTATTCAAGATATGTGAAACTTTCTTATGAGTGTGTTGAATACTAAGATAAGTTTGATGCTTGATAATTGTTTTGAGATATGGAGGTGATAATATCAAAGTCATGCTAGTTGAGTGATTATGAATTTGAAGAATGCTTGTGTTGAAGTTTGCAAGTCCCGTAGCATGCACATATGGTTAAAGTTGTGTAACAAATTTGAAACATGAAGTGTACCTGGCTTGTGCATCCTTATGAGTGGCGGTCGGGGACAAACGATGGTCTTTTCCTACCAATCTATCCCCCTAGGAGCATGCGCGTAGTACTTGGTTTTTGATGACTTCTAAATTTTTGCAATAAGTATATGAGTTCTTTTGACTAATGTTGAGTCCATGGATTATACGCACTCTCACATTTCCGCCTTTGCTAGCCTCTTCGGTACCGTGCATTGCCCTTTCTCACCTTCAGAGTTGGTGCAAACTTCATCGGTGCATCCAAACTCCGTGATACGATACGCTCTATCACACATAAACCTCCTTATATCTTCCTCAAAACAGCCACCATACCTACCTATCATGGCATTTCCATAGCCATTCCGAGATATATTGCCATGCAACTTCCATCATCATCATCATGACATACATTACTTTTGTCATATTGCCATTGCATGATTATGTAGTTGACATCATATTTGTGGCAAAGCCACCATGCATTATTTTTCATACATGTCACTCTTGATTCATTGCACCATCCCGGTACACCGCCGGAGGCATTCATATAGAGTCATATCTTGTTCTAGTTTCGAGTTGTAATCCTTATGTTGTAATCAATAGAAGTGTGATGATCATCATTATTAGAGCATTGCCCAGAGAGAGGGAGAGAGAGAGAGAGAGAGAGAGAGAGAGAAAGGCCAAAAGAAAAAGAAAGGCCCAAAAAAAGAAAATAAATAAAAAGGGCAATGGTACTATCTCTTTTTCCACACTTGTGCTTCAAAGTAGCACCTTGTTCTTCATGTGGTGAGTCTCATAAGTAGTCTTTTTATACTAGTGGGAATCTTTCATTATAGAACTTGGCTTGTACATTCCTACGATGGGCTTCCTCAAATGCCCTAGGTCTTCATGAGCAAGCAAGTTGGATGCACACCCACTAGTTTTCTTTTGTTGAGCATTCATAGCTCTAGTGCATCTGTTGCATGGCAATCCCTACTCCTCATGTTGACATCAATTGATGGGCATCTCCATAGCCCGTTGATTATCCTCATCAATGTGAGACTTTCTCCTTTTGGTCTTCTCCACACAATCCCCATCATCATATTCTATTCCACCCATAGTGCTATATCCATGGCTCACGCTCATGTATTGCGTGAAGGTTGAAAAAGTTTGAGATTATTTAAGTATGAAACAATTTCTTGGCTTGTCATCGGGGGTATAGAAGTTGGGAACATATTTGTGTGACGAAAATGAAGCATAGCCTAACTATATGATTTTTTACGGATGAACTTTCTTTTGCCATGCTATTTTGAGAAGGCATGATTGCTTTTATTAGTATGCTTGAAGTATTATTATTTTTATGTCAATATGAACTTTTGTCTTGAATCTTTCGGATCTGAATATTCATATCACAATTAAGAGGATTTACATTGAAATTGTGCCAAAGTATCACTCCGCATCAAAAATTCTTTTTTATCATTTACCTACTTGAGGACGAGTAGGAATTAAGCTTGGGGATGCTTGATACGTCTCCGATGTATCTATAATTTTTGATTGCTCCATGCTACTTTATCTACTAGTTTAGGCAATATTGGGCTTTATTATCCACTTTTATATTATTTTTGGGACTAACCTATTAACCGGAGGCCCAGCCCAGATTTGCTGTTTTATGCCTATTTCAGTGTTTTGAGGAAAAGGAATATCAGACGGAGTCAAAACGGAACGAAATCAACTGGAGAAGTTATTTTTGGAAGGAAATAAACCTAATAGACTTGGAGTGCACGTCAGGGGAGTCCCGGGCTGCCCACGAGGGTGGGGGCGCGCCCACCCCCCTAGGCGCGCCCCCTGCCTCGTGAGCACCCCGGAGGTCCACCGACGTACCCCTTGCACCCATATATACCTACGTACCCTAAAACTTCCAGAACAGAAGATAGATCGGGAGTTCCGCCGCCGCAAGCCTCTGTAGCCACCAAAAACCTCTCGGGATCCCTTCCCGGCACCCTGCCGGAGGGGGAACCCATCACCCGTGGCCATCTTCATCATCCCGGCGCTATCCATGACGAGGAAGGAGTAGTTCACCCTCGGGGCTGAGGGTATGTACCAATAGCTATGTCTTTGATCTCTCTCTCTCTCGTGTTCTCTCTCCTGTTCCCTCTATGGCACGATCTTGATGTATCCCGAGCTTTGCTATTGTAGTTCGATATTATGATGTTTCTCCCCCTCTACTCTCTTCTGATGAATTGAGTTTCCCCTTTGAAGTTATCTTATCGGATTGAGTCTTTTATGAACACTTGATGTATGTCTTGCCGTGATTATCTGTGGTGACAATGGGATATCATGTGCCACTTGATGTATGTTTTGGTGATCAACTTGCGGGTTTCGTGACATTGGGAACCTATGCATAGGGGTTGGCACACGTTCTTGACTCTCCGGTAGAAACTTTGGGGCACTCTTTGAAGTACTTTTATGTTGGTTGGATGAATCTGAGACTGTGTGATGCATATCGTATAATCATGCCCACGGATACTTGAGGTGACAATGGAGTATCTAGGTGACATTAGGGTTTTTGTTGATTTGTGTCTTAAGGTGTTATTCTAGTACGAATTCTTTTATAGATTGATCCAAAAGAATAACTTTGAGGTGGTTTCGTACCCTACCATAATCTCTACGTTTGTTCTCCGCTATTAGTAGCTTTGGAGTGACTCTTTGTTGCATGTTGAGGGCTTGTTATATGATCTATCTATGTTATTATTGTTGAGAGAACTTGCACTAGTGAAAGTATGAACCCTAGGCCTTGTTTCCTATCATTGCAATACCGTTTACGCTCACTTTTATCATTAGTTACCTTGCTGTTTTTATTATTTCAGATTACAAATACCTTTATCTACCATCTATTTTGCACTTGTATCACCATCTCTTCACTGAACTACTACACCTATACAATTTACCATTGTATTGGGTGTGTTGGGGACACAAGAGACTCTTTGTTATTTGGTTGCAGGGTTGTTTGAGAGAGACCATCTTCATCCTACGCCTCCTACGGATTGATAAACCTTAGGTCATCCACTTGAGGGAAATTTGCTACTGTCCTACAAACATGTGCACTTGCAGGCCCAACAACGTCTACAAGAAGAAGGTTGTATAGTAGACATCAATGCACAATCAAGTATGATGCATGTCCGATTTAAAGAGGCATGGCATGGAAAAGTGCAACAAACAATACTACAAATTAAGTGGAGCTCAATATGCAACGAGTTGCATATTGATGGAACACCACATCAATTATTTAGTTTCTCTCTCGGTTATGTACCCAACAATATTAAATGTTATTAAACATGGCAAGGGGTGAAGCATAATTAAACTACCTATTTAGGCAAGTTTAAATGAGGCTGGAAACACAAACAACAATTCCGGAAAATCCCCATGTTATTTAGCAATTTAATGCAACAACAATTTTAAACATTTTAAATGTTGTTATCATGATGCGGATGACATATACAAGTTATATGCAATTTTTATGAAAATGTTGACATAAGCATGTTATGAAGCATTCGGTCGCCATGACGGAATGAAAGGGGTGCCATGGCGGCGATAACGGAAATGATGCCAAGGCATTGTTCCGATTCCGACAACTCATTAAGACGTCGGTGCAAAAGAAACATAGGATGTGCGGAATGTGCAAAGCAAAGGGGAGTGATCCCGAATAGCGGGTTCCCACGTGACGGTGGCATGGCAAAAGAGGGACGTGCACGAAACAAACAGGCACGGTGCAAACAAGTGGTACATCTCATACATGCAAGGGCATCTCATCGCGGTTGTCTCGGGTTATACCTTCGAAGCGTGCTTTTTCGGGCAGAACGAGTTCGTCGAAGGAAGTAGTAGTACACGGTCCATAGTGGAAGTAGTCATTCTCGCGACGGTAGTGGAAGTAGTGGTACACGGCGATGGTAGTGGAAGTAGTGGTATTATCGGTCATCGGCGACGGTAGTGGAAGTAGTGGTACACATTTTCGTAGTTGTCTGGCGTCGTCGGTAGAGGTACTTGGTGTCCGGTACGGTACTTGGCGAATCCAAGACGTAGAGGTACACTTGTTGAAGCCGAACTTGACGAAATCCATCTGGAGGTAGCCATTCATGGTCGTACTCATGTAGACGTGCAATACGATGGTCTTATGGAACGTAGACGAACTTGGCGGTTCGTATGGTCACCGTAGATGAACTTGGTGATAGTGATTCTTGTGCTCATGAAACGGCAAGGAGACACAGAACGCGGAGGCCGGAGATGGCAGACCGGTAGCAGGCAGATAGAGGGCAAACGAGAGGATGTAGGCGAGGTGGCTGTCCATGGCAGCGTCGGGTAGGGCTCGAGCTCGGACTCGAGGCAGAAGGGAAGGAGAGGGCACGTGGGGTCTGCTGGAACTGCTGGTCACCGGCGAGGAGGCTAGGGATGCGGATGACTGCGCGCGAGAAGAGCAGTGGCAGCAGGGCGTGGTCGAGACGAAGCAGAGGCTGGGCACTAGCCTTGGCGCGGGCTTCGGCAAGGGCAGCAGAGGCCAGCGGCGAGCCAGGGTGCGAGGCATGGAGACCTGAGGGCGCGACTGCAGCGGAGGGAGGCGGCCATGGCGCGGTCGTGAGCGCATAGCTCGGGTCGCGGGTGAGGAGGAGAAGGAGAGATGGGGCGCAGAGGAGGTCCGGCCTGGTCCGCTTCTCCGACGAGGGCGGAACGCGGGGTCTGGCGCTGGAGGCACGCGGATGTGGGAGCGAGGGGATCGAGTGTGATGCGGGTGTGGGTGGTGGCGGTGGAAGGGAACGAGGAGGGGAAATGAGGAGAGCGAGGGATCGAACGGGCTAGGGTTAACAGAGCAGCAGTTGGGCTTTGAGAGGCAAACGGGCCGGGGCGGTGCGATTGGGCTGCTGGGCTTCTTCCTTCTCTTCTTTAACTCTTTAGCAGAAAAGAAATTAGAAGGAAGAAATGGAAAGAGAGGGTTAGGGAAAGAATTTGAGCATGGGAGTATTTTTCTCAGACTCATAAAAATGAGCTTCATCCTAGAAAAATAGAAAGAGGCACGAATGCAAGATTTAAATTCAAACTCATTTGAATATCATTCCAATGGGTTTGAATTGGGACTAGGTTTGGTGTGGTCAAAAATGTTGAATTTAAGGAGGAGCCTCGATAAAAGAGATAAGAATTGTTGGCAAAGTTTGGTGACCAAACTAGAAGTAGAAAGGGCATGGGAATTTTGCAAGTGAGTTACGGTTAATTCCAAGCTAATGGAATATTTTATAATAGCTCCCTAATATTGGAGGATATGTTATAAAGAGAAGTCACCCTTCCCTCGATTTAAATGGATCAAAGATCCATAAAGTTTATTAAAAGAGTTATAAAATTAATGATATGATGACATGATGACATGATGCAATGCAAATGAAGCTAAGAAGAATGCAACAAACAAATACATCGCACGGTGAAACTCGGAATAGTTGGAAGTCTTCTGGAGCGTCGGTCTCGGGGCGTTACAATACACCCACCATATACCTTCCTCAAAATAGCCACCACCCCTACCTATTATGGCATTTCCATAGCCATTCCGAGATATATTGCCATGCAACTTTCCACCATTCCGTTTATTATGACACGCTCCATCATTGTCATATTGCTAGCATGATCATGTAGTTGACATTGTATTTATGGCAAAGCCACCGTTCATAATTTTTCCTACATGTCACTCTTGAATCATTGCACATCCCGGTACACCGCCAAAGGCATTCACATAGAGTCATATTTTGTTCTAAGTACCGGTTGTAATTCTTGAGTTGTAAGTAAATAGAAGTTTGTTCATCTTCATTATTAGAGCATTGTCCCATGTGAGGAAAGGATGATGGAGACTATGATTCCCCCACAAGTCGGGATGAGATTCCGGACTAAATAAAAAAATAAAAAAAGAGGCCATAAAAAAGGAGAAAAGGACCAAATAAAAAAATAAAAAAATGAGAGAAAAAGAGATAAGGGACAATGCTACTATCCTTTTACCACACTTGTGCTTCAAAGTTGCACCATGATCTACATGATAGAGACTCTCCTATGTTGTCACTTTCATATACTACTGGGAATTTTTCATTATAGAACTTGGCTTGTATATTCCAATGATGGGGTTCCTCAAAGTGCCCTAGGTCTTCGTGAGCAAGCAAGTTGGATGCACACCCACTTAGTTCATTTTGTTGAGCTTTCATACAGTTACAGCTCTAGTGCATCCGTTGCATGGCAATCCCTACTCACTCACATTGATATCTATTGATGGGCATCTCCATAGCCCATTGATATGCCTAGTTGATGTGAGACTAGCTCTCCTTTTTCGTCTTCTCCACAACCACCATTCTATTCCACCTATAGTGCTATGTCCATGGCTCACGCTCGTGTATTGCGTGAAGATTGAAAAAGTTTGAAAATACTAAAGTATGAAACAATTGCTTGGCTAAAACCGGGGTTGTGCATGATTAAATACTTTGTGTGATGAAGATAGAACATAGCCAAACTATATGATTTTGTAGGGATAACTTTCTTTGGCCATGTTATATTGAGAAGACATGATTGCTTTGTTAGTATGCTTGAAGTATTATTATTTTTATGTCAATATTATACTTTTGTCTTGAATCTTTTAGATCTGAACATTCATGCCAAAATAAAGAAAAATTACATTGAGAATTATGTTAGGTAGCATTCCACATCAAAAATTATGTTTTTATCATTTACCTACTCGAGGACGAGCAGGAATTAAGCTTGGGGATGCTTGATACGTCTCCAACGTATCTATAATTTTTGATTGTTCCATGCTATTATATTATCTGTTTTGGATGTTTAATGGGCTTTAATATGCTCTTTTATATTATTTTTGGGACTAACCTATCATCCAGAGGCCTAGTGCCAGTTTCTGTTTTTTGCGTATTTTAGTGTTTTACAGAAAAGGAATATCAAACGGAGTCCAAACGGAATGAAACCTTCATGAGGATCTTTCTTGGACCAAAAGGAATCCAGAAGACTTGGAGTTGAAGTCTGGGACTCTACGAGGAAGCCACGAGGCAGGAGGGCGCGCCCAAGGGGGTAGGCACGCTCCCCACCCTCGTGGGCCCCCCATAACTCCACCGACATACTTCTTTCGCCTATATATACTCTTATACCCTAGAAACATTAGGGAGAGCCACGAAACCACTTTTCCACCACCGCAACCTTCTATACCCGTGAGATCCCATCTCGGGGCCTTCTCCAGCGATCTGCCGGAGGGGGAATCGATCACGGAGGGCTTCTACATCAACACCATTGCCTCTTCAATGAAGCGTGAGTAGTTTACCACAGACCTTCGGGTCCATAGTTATTAGCTAGATGGCTTGTTCTCTCTCTTTGATTCTCAATACCATGTTCTCCTAGATGTTCTTGGAGATCTATTCGATGTAATAACCTTTTGTGGTGTGTTTGCTGAGATCCGATGAATTGTGGATTTATGAACTTGATTATCTATGAATATTATTTGGTTCTTCTCTGAATTCTTATATGCATGATTTGATATCTTTGCAAGTCTCTTCAAATTATCGGTTTAGTTTGGCCTACTAGATTGATCTTTCTTGCAATGGGAGAAGTGCTTAGCTTTGGGTTCAATCTTGCGGTGTCCTCTCCCAGTGACAGTAGGGGCAGCAAGGCGCATATTGTATTGTTGCCATCGAGGATAAAAAGATGGGGTTTATATCATATTGCTTGAGTTTATCCCTCTACATCATGTCATCTTGCTTAATGCGTTACTCCGTTCTTATGAACTTAATACTGTAGATGCATGATGGATAGCGATCGATGTGTGGAGTAATAGTAGTCGATGCAGGCAGGAGTCGGTCTACTTGACACGGACGTGATGCCTATATTCATGATCATTGCCTTAGATGTCATCATAATTATGCACTTTTGTATCAATTGTTCGGCAGTAATTTGTTCACCCACCGTAATCATGCTATCTTGAGAGAAGCCACTAGTGAAACCTATGGCCCCCGGGTCTATTTTCTATCATATTACATCTCTTTTATATACATCGCATGTCGTTTACTATTTTGCAATCTTTACTTTCCAATCTATACAACAAAAATACCAAAAATATTTACTTTACTATCTTTATTAGATCTCACTTTTGCTAGTGACCGTGAAGGGATTGACAACCCCTTTATCGTGTTGGTTGCAAGGTTCTTGATTGTTTGTGCAGGTACTAGGTGACTTGTGTGTCATCTCCTATTGGATTGATACCTTGGTTCTCAAAACTGAGGGAAATACATACGCTACTTTGCTGCATCACCCTTTCCTCTTCAAGGGAAAACCAATGCATGCTCAAGAGGTAGCAGGGACTAATCGGTGATTCGGACTTTTAACTAAATATATCTGCAACCTATTTATCGTTAGGTTAATTAGGGTCATATGTAATATATCTGAGGCTACATGGCAACATGCACTGTACTTAATGTCTAAATATGCAATCCTAGGCTACATAACAACAAGGATGAGTGTTACCTTAATGTTCTGATGATGTCTAGATGTGCGTAGAAGAGCAGTTAGGGTTTAGAGTTTAGGGCAACAACAACAACAACAACAACAACAACAACAACAACAACAACAACAACAACAACAACAACAACAACAACAACAACAACAACAACAACAACAACAACAACAACAACATAGCCCTGTTTGGATACTCAACTTAGCTAGAGGTTAGAGTTAGTTTCTAGCTCATGACTAACCCTGAACTAACTCCATCCAAAGAGGTGTTTGGATGACAGGGTTAGATTGACAATAAATGCACTAGGAGAACTAGCTCCAATTAGCATCTGTTTGGTTGCATAGTTTTTTTGGGTGTGTTATAGATGCAATTAGCTCAAACTAGCCCTCATGTCTGGATATACTTTAGGGCTATTTGATCCCGAACTAGCTCAAACTAACTCTAAGCCATGGATACAGCAGCAGTTAATCAGCCGATAATTTGTAAGGATGCAATAAACTCCTTCCAGCCCATAATATAAGATGTTAATTCATCTAATATGTGAGTATATTGGACGTTATAAGATATTATAAAAGAGTGGTGTACTACATCATCGTGCAATTGGTGTTTAGCTTCTAATATTAACTTGGTGCTTTTAGGTACATAAGTCATTGGTAAAGATCCATGCTTCGACCCTTTTTGTGTATGGGGAAATTATAAGTGCATCTAGCGCCCCTTAGAGATTTTGGTACATTGAAGACTTATAGGTTAAGGGACTAATATGTGTGAGTATACACAGGCTCTATAAGTCGATGAGGAGTTTGATATTTACAGGGAAAGTCGACCCCTAAAAATGAATGTCTTCGGCTGAAGACTTTGGTTCTCCTGAAGACTTTAATAGTGATGAAATTGGTGTGACCTTGAAGACATTGATATTCATGCGAGGATTATGAAGCGTGAAGACTTTGTTTTCGTACTTTCATTTTCTCTTTCTTGAGTCATAGGAAACACCGTACTGCTAAAGGGGGTCGAGGTAATACTAAGGAAACTGGTTTCCAAGCGATGCTCATCTCAAAATCCTACACCTACCCAATCCTTTCAAGTGAAGCCACTGGAAATCTCATATCAGTGCAGTCAATTTCTTCAGTCATAGAGACGAAGTTCTTATGGTCGATGAGGAATTTGTTCTGACTGAGGAGTTAGGAATTCGCCAGTGCGGATTGCCTACACAGTGAGGAACATGATAGCCCTGAGGACTTCTAACCTAAAATCCAATTGTTGATGTGCTACGCGCCAGCTGTCCAAAATATCCTACCACCTAACGGTCATATCATTGAAGGGCATTTATGTCTTACCATGTCGGGCTGCTCCCTAGGCTATAAATAGCCGCCCCCTAGAACCACTAGCTGGTTGGCTGCTCCGAGAGAAACTGACACTTGTCAATTGAGAGCATCCCATCCTCCGAGGACTTTGAGCGAAAATCATCAAGTGAGGAAAACCCAAATCCCAAACCCAAACCTAAAAACCCAAAGTGATTGAGCATCACTGAAGAGATTGTTCCTGTGTGGAACCGATGCTTGTTACCTTTGAGGACTGTGTATCCTCCAGACGGTTAGGCGTCATGGTCTGAGCATCCAATCGGAATTGTGGATTGCCGAGTGACCGAGTTTGTGAAGGTTTGTAAGTCACCTATGAACACTTACCATGAGTGTTGGGCGAGGTCTGTATGATCTTAGCTCAAGGAGAATACGGTGAGGACTGTGTGTCCGGTACTGTGTGTCCTCGAGTTTAAATACTCAGCCGCTCCAACCAGAAGTACAACTGTCATAGCAGTTGGAACTGGTCTATCAAATCATTGTCTTCACCAAGCCTACTGGTTCTATTTCCTCAACCCTTTCATTTCCTCATTCATGTGTTGATGAACCTGATCATTATTGTTTGAAGACTTTGACTGAAGACTTTCTCTATTTCCTCAATCCAATTTCTTCAGTCACATTGTCTTCTGCCTGCTTATCCTGTGTTTACGCTTTCTGTACTCTATGTTTGTCTTTCATTTCATCATGATGACTATGCTATTGCTCTGTTATGCTTATACCTGAGTTCTTATTTCGCTGCTAGTCGTTCATGACTTAGAAATTTCCTCATCCTGAAATTCCTCAATGACGAATTTGTAAAAATTGCCTATTCACCCCCCCTCTAGTCGACTTAACACACTTTTAATTGGTATCATAGTAAGGTACTCCCTTGTTCTGTGTGATTTTGGTTTAACTGCCTGGAGTTTCAGTTATGTCGACTACAGGAATGAAGAAAGTTTCTTGCCCCATCTTTGACGGTCATGAGTATCCCAAGTGAAAGGCCATGATGAAGAAGCGACTCATGGTGATTAACAGCGAACTATGGACCGTCACTGAGATTGGTCTTACCGATCTATGCAAGATGGTGGAGGCTCATGATATTCGCAAGTACACTCTACTCAACCTCACGGCGAAGGATGTCATCTGCTCCTATTTGTCCCAAAATCAGTTCAGGAACATCATGCATCTCAACCATGCGAAGCTTATCTAGGACCGACTCTCTGAGGTCTACGAAGGCCATCATACTCATCATGATCCTTCATTTGAGGATTTCAAGGAATCTCTCAAGGAGATGACTTTCGCACCTGAATCATCATCCACTGCACCATGCCTTATGGCAAAGGGTGCCAAGGTAACTGAATGCTACCTTTCTGAATCTAGTGATGATGAATCGGGTGATGAATTTGGATCCAGCTATGTTAAACTTGCTTCCCTTGCCACTAAACAACAAAGAGCTCTTGAAAAAGTTCAAAACATGCTTGATGAAAGCGATGATATGTTGGGTGAGGAATTGAATCAAACTAAGGCTTTGACTGATAGTCTTCAAAAACTTCAGTCTAAGTTTGAATACAACCTTCAAAATCATCATAACACTCTCTTAACTAATCACGAGACGCTTTCTTTTGAATTTCTTCAGAGAAAGCAAGTTGAGAAATTAAAAGTGAGTTATGAAGATCTTTAGAAGGAAAACGATTAATTGCTTGCTCAACAAATCAGTTCCGCTCAGGAAGAATTTATTCCACCATGTCTGAAATGCATTGAGCGTGAATTTGCTAATTCATCACCTGAATGTTCAAATGCTTCTATTGCTGCAAATTCTTCAACTGTCTCTGTGGTCACAAATTCCTCATCTGAGGATATCACAAGTATCACTGATGATAATGAAGGGCTGAAGGAATTGTATGTGACAGGCATTTACAAAAGCCTCAAAGGGCATCAGACTCTTTGTGATGTGCTCAAAAAGCAGATCTTGAACAGGAACCCCAGGAAAGAGGGTATTGCCTTTGAGAAGAAACTCAATGCTGATGGGACCTACTGGAAACCTGAGCAGTATCCCAAAACCTCATGGGTTGCTGCGAAAGGACCTCCTGTAGATCCATGCACTCTATCTGGCTTTACTTGTGATTCTTCATATTCCTCTGATGACTCATTTGACTCCAACTATAAATTGTTCAAGAACCAGAATGGTGAAGTATTTGCTCGATATGTTGGAACTAACTACAGGAATGGTCCCCCTATGAAGAAAATCTGGGTTCCTAAAAGGTGCCTTGAAAATCTTCAGGTGAATGTCATCATGACACCACCTATGAAGGATAGGAACCCCAGATCAAATTCTTCATATGGATCAAAATCTTCTTATTGATCCAAGTCCTCATATGGACCAAATTATTCATCTGGATCAAATTCCTCACGTGGATCAAAATCCTCATATGAACATCATCATGCCAACACTTCTGTTTCCCAGGGAAAGTCTAAAGGCTATGAATGTGTGCATTATTCTTTAAACCATTATGTTCATAAGTCCTTGAAGAATTTCTCTACTTATTCTTATGCTTATCCTAACCACTCTTCTGTGAAACAAAGTGCACTTGCTTCAATGCCATCTTTTTCTTATGGAGCTCACAGAATGATGAACTCTTTGCCACCCCTCCAGATGTGGATGGTGAAGAAAAAGAACCAATCTCTTATGCAGGGTCAGGTCTCCAGACGAACTTAATTGTCTGAAGAATTTGCTGGAGACCTGAATGTGCTTGAATGGACGCAAGCTAATCATGAAGAAATGAATCACTCATTTCTCTCGTCCTCATATTGCTATATATGTTACTGTTGATGAAATTGACATCATACTCTTCACTAATGAAGTATATGGGTTCGTAAGTTGCACTAATTCATCTATAGGATGAACAACCTAAAGCCAATGAGTGGGTCCTCGATAGTGGATGTACAAACCACATGACCGGTGACAGGAGCTTGTTGATGGTCACTGATTTGTCACCATCTCATCTGAAGCATATCACCTACGTTGACAAAGGCAAAAGCAAGGTATTGGGTCTAGGTAAGGTTGCGATCTCAAAGGATAAACACATGGACAAAGTCATGCTTGTCGAGTCCTTAGGATTCAACCTCATGTCTGTCCCAATGCTTTGTGATCTTGATATGGTTCTCGTCTTTGGCAAATATCATTGCATTGTGCTAATGGAATCTGATAATTCCGAAGTCTTCGAAGGCTTTAGGAAAGGAGACTTGTATATTGTTGATTTCTCTGCAGGACCACAACCTGCCACATGTCTACTTGCAAAAGCTTCGGAATGTTGGCTACGGCATCGACGACTTGGTCATGCTGGGATGAGGAACTTGCATACACTCGCAAAGAAGAAGCATGTCATTGGCATCGAGGGTGTCAAATTCCTCAAAGATCATATTTGTGGGGCTTGTGAGGCTGGAAAGATCACCAGAGCCAAGCATCCCTCGAAGACTATCATGACCACTTCTCGCCCCTTTGAATTACTTCATATGGATCTCTTTCGCCCTACTCATTATGCCACGTTCTCTAGTTCTGCATCATTATATGGCTTTGTCATAGTTGATGACTATTCTTGTTACACATGGGTGCATATCATCACTTAC
Organism: Triticum aestivum; assembly: GCF_018294505.1. Lineage (NCBI taxonomy): Eukaryota > Viridiplantae > Streptophyta > Magnoliopsida > Poales > Poaceae > Triticum > Triticum aestivum. The sequence continues at coordinate 241,198,334 of NC_057804.1, forward strand.
AAAAATGAAGTGCAGGAAGTCTTAAGATGATTTTCCTCAAGGGCTTCTACTAACTCCGGTGTGAAGATCAAGCATATCAGGAGTGATAATGAAACTGAGTTCAAGAACACTGGTCTCGATGAATATCTTGATATACTTGGTATTACTCACGAGTTATCTGCTCCCTATACTCCTCGGTAGAATGGCATCGTGAAGCGCAAGAACAGAACTCTTGTTGAGATGGCTCGCACCATGCTTGATGAATACAAGACACCTCAGCGCTTTTGGCCTGAAGCTATTGATACTGCGTGCCACATCATCAATAGGGTATATCTTCACAAATTCTTCAAAAAGACCTCATATGAACTCCTCACTGACAAGAAACCTAATGTAAGTTATTTCAAAGTCTTCGGTGCTAAATGCTGGATTAGAGATCCTCACCATCACTCTAAATTTGCACCGAAAGCACATGAGGGTTTTATGCTTGGTTATGGAAAGGACTCGCACACTTACAGAGTCTTCAACATCAACCATCACAAGATTGTTGAAACTGTAGATGTGTGATTCGATGAAACTAATGGCTCGCAAAGAGAGCACCTACCTCCTGTGCTAGATGAAATGTCACTTGAGCAATCCATCAAGTTCAAAGATACTGAGGATATCATCCCTACCGAAGAATCTGCTGAAGAAATCATTCCGGATCGTGAAGAAAATCACACTGGTGCTGCTGAAGAAAATGGTCCTGAAGAAATTGTTGGGCCTAAGCAAAGTCGTCAACCTGCACATCCTCGCATTTCAAATGAAGTGCAGATCGAGAAAATCATCGACGACATCAACGCACCAGGTCCTCTCACACGCTCAAAAGCTTCACACTTATCTAACTTTTGTGGACATTTTGCGTTTGTCTCTATCACAGAGCCCACTAAAGTTGATGAAGCATTCATGGAATCTGAGTGGATTCAAGCCATGCAAGATGAATTGCATCAATTCAAGCTCAACAATGTGTGGGAGCTTGTCAAGCGACTAGACCCACGCAAGCACAATATCATCGGTACCAAATGGATCTACCGCAACAAACAAGATGAAAATGGCCTTGTGGTGAGGAATAAGGCTCGTCTTGTAGCTTAAGGCTACACACTGGTTGAAGGAATTGATTTAGATGAAACTTTTGCTCCTGTTGCTAGACTTGAGGCTATTCAAATATTGCTTGCTTACGCTAACCATCATAATATCATCTTACATCAAATGGATGTGAAAAGTGCATTCATCAATGGTAAGCTTGAGTAAGAAGTATATGTTGCTCAACCACCAGGTTTTGAGGATCCAAAATTTCCAAATCATGTCTACAGATTCAACAAGGCCCTCAATGGCCTCAAGCAAGCACCCCGGGTGTGGTATGCCACATGAAGGAATTCCTCATGAAGAAAGGCTTCAAACTCGGTTCACTTGACCCAACTCTTTTCACCAAAGCATATGATGATGAATTATTCGTGTGCCAAATATATGTGGATGATATTATCTTTGGATGTACTCACCAACGTTACAGTGACGAATTTGCCTATATGATGAGTGAGGAATATCAAATGTCTATGATGGGAGAGTTGAAATTCTTCTTAGGTCTTCAAATTTGTCAACAATACAATGGCATATTCATATCTCAGGAGAAATACCTCAAGGATGTGTTGAGGAAATTCGGCATGCAAGATTGCAAAGGCGTCAAATCCCTATGCCCACAAATGGCCATCTATGCACTGATGAAAATGGTAAAGACTTCGATTAAAAGTTATACCGCTCCATGATTGGCTCTTTATTGTACCTATGTGCATCTAGGCCGGATATTATGCTTAGTGTGTGCATGTGTGCCCGATTTCAGGCTACACCGAAGGAATCACACCATAAGGCTGTGAAGCATATTCTTCGATATCTAGCTCACACTCCAACACTTGGATTATGGTATCCCAAGGGCTCTTCCTTTGATCTTATTGGATATTCAGACTTTGACTATGCTGGTGATCAGGTGGACCACAAGTCAATGTCAGGCACATGTCATTTCCTCGGACGATCCTTGGTATGTTGGTCCTCAAAGAAGCAGCACTGCGTATCACTCTCTACTGCTGAAGCTGAATACATTGCTGCTGGTTCTTGCTGTGCTCAATTGCTATGGATGAAGTAAACCCTCAAGGACTATGGCATCAATGTGAAGAATGTGCCACTCTACTACAATAATGAGAGTGCTATCAAGATTGCTCACAACCCAGTTCAGCACTTGAAGGCAAAGCACATCCAGATTTGTCATCATTTTCTTCATGACCATGTGTTGAAGGGCGACATCTCCATCAACCACGGAAATACTAAAGACCAGCTGGCCGATATCTTCACAAAGCCCATGGATGAGAAGAGATCTAGCAAGTTGCGGTGTGAGCTAAATATCTTAGAATCTTCGAATGTTCTTTAAAAGGGACACACATCCTAACACTAATGCAAACTTGATGACTTAGATGTGCAACACACGAAGTAACGTTTTTCTTCAATCAATGAAGTCTAACCCTCTAAGTGTGAAGAAATTAATGAAGAATTTGATTCTCAGAACCCTACGACAATTGTACGCGGTGTCTAAAATCATCATTCTTATACGGTGGGATACGCCACCAACCAAAGTTGAAAATATTCAATTTGAGTTCTTTTTCATTTTTGAAATTCCTCAGCTTTTCAATTTCTTCAACTTTGCATTGTATTCACTCTTTTTGTCATTATTCTTCATTGACTATATATATACTTGAGTTTATGTCCTCCACAGCATTCACTTATTGCTAATTCTTCAAGTAGCCTTTTCTGCTAAGTGAATGTGATCGGACCCTTTCCCCTCTATGCTAAACTCAACCCAGTCTGTTCACAAATTCTTCATGTGCATTCTATTTGAAACCTGTTCAAAATCTTCATTGTGTCCTTGTCAGCTGAAGAATTTGCGAACAAAACTTTAAAATATTCTTATATGAATTTTCGGCGTTTGCCGCTCAAACCGTTACACATCCCACAAAAAGAGTTATCTATTCACCCACGATCTTACATGATCTCCACCACACTATACGTGGGTGACACATGTCGCTAGGATGAGAAGGGTCAGGGGCACGTTCATCCATTTTCCATGGGCGAGTGTTTTTTCACCGTGGCTATAAATACCCCTCACCCTCCTCAGACTACATTTACCCCGCTCGATCTCACTTCCCTCGCTCGAGCTCTCAAGCCCTAGTGCCGCCACTACCTTCGTCATCGCCGGTGAGAAAGAGCTTCACGGCCTCGACCTCGTCGCCTTCGTACTCGCGCCGGCCGCAGACATCTTCCCTCCGCCACCGCCGTAGTTGTCTTCCTCTGCCAAGTTAGGGCGTGGAAGATCGGGATTGACGAACTTCTCAATCTATACTCCCAGTTCATCGTTTTCTTCATCAAGGGTAATTAGAAGTTACTTTTACTGCCTTTGTTGATTAGAATCTTCAAAAGGTGTTTATTCTTCAACTTCCACACACTAAACTCCTCGCACAAACATTTGTTCTTGATCTGTTTCTCTAAGTGACGTTTTTCCTCAAGATTCCTCAATTGTGTGAATTTCACAATCCATACAACTTTGGAACCTAAGTCAAAGAAGGCTTAGTGAAATTCTTCAAGACATATCCGGTCAATTTTCTCAAACTTGTTCCGTTTTTCAAAAACTTCTGAGAACACATATGACCTCTCCAAATTATTCGCACCTATACTCTGTTCACAGGTACACATGTCTGCTGCTGAATCACTAGGTTCTCATCAACTTAACTCATTTGCAGCATTCCTCAAAGAAAAGTTGCACACTTCTTCAGAGAACTCAATATTTCAAAATCCTCAGCTGAAGAAAAAGGCAGATGGCAAAAGACCTCAGAAGGGAGGCAAGAAACTGGAAGTCAACACAGCTTTTGAGATCCCTGCTGACATCTATGCAGGGTATTGCACGCCTGATGAGGCAACTCATGGGAAAGAAACCAAGAATGAGCGCAAGGTGCGCATATAGAAAATTGAACGAAGATGGGCATGGGACTGGAGGGAGTACAGATATGTCACTCCAAAATATATGAAGAAATTCGCTCTAAACCCTCCTTGCCCAAGACCTTCGTTGGCACCTGGCCAGCGTGCTAATCCCACTAGCATCAAACGCCGTGAGGATTATGCTGATGAATGGGCCAAGCGGCAAGCCAAGTTGGCAAAACAGGCCAAAGAAGCAGTGAGGAAACTCAATGAAGACTCTGTTGCTGCCGCTGCTTAAGCCTCCACAAGCAAGAAGGCTATGCCAAAGAAGCCTGCACGCAAACCAACTTCCTCAGCAATGCCCTCACGGCATATTCCTCAAGCTGCTCTAGTTCCTCAGGTTGCAAAACCCTCAGGTCCTCCGGCAAAGTCCTCAGCACCTGTGCATCTTGCCACTTGCCAAAGGACCACAAGCATCTCAATTGCCTCAGGAGCTTCTGCAAGTTCTTCAGCTCCTCCTTTGTCTTCAAAAGGCCCCACTTTGTTGAAGACCAAGGCCACTGCTGGACGAGGCACTAGACCAAGTCCTCACAAGAAGCAAGTTGCCTTCCAAGTACCATCTGATGATGATGAAGTTGATGATGAAGAATTGGCCGAAATCATCAAAGATAGACAGCAAAGGGCCGCTAGAGCCAAGGGAAGTGTTGTGCCCCTACTATTGGATCCGAAGAAGATCCTGGACTTCATTGACCTCTGGCACAATGACCCAAACACTCCTTTGCCAGCGTTAGACCTCACACCTAGTCAAAGTCACAAGATGATGGCTTTCATCTCTGAAGAGAAATGTAAATATGAGCAAGCCAGGTCTATGAAGAAAGCCCAGTACAAGAAACAACACTTTCTGAAGGATAACATTCTGACGCTATCACTTGAACAATTCATCGCTCTGGAAATTGAGATCAAAAAGTTTAGTGGTGAATTTGACACCTACAAGGCAGAATGGCTAGGAGCCAAAGTCAGATTCGTCAAAATGGCAAAAGGACTCACTTCCAATGTTGCTGATCCAACGCACATTGAAATTCCTCCGGCTGAAGCATATGCACAGCCGACTGAAGAACATGCCAGCACCGTTGATGAAAATTAGGCTACTGATGAAACTGCAAGTACTAGGGCTGATGCTATTCTAGCCGCTGAACAAACTGCCAGGGCAACCACTAGTGTTGCGCCTGAAGAACAAGACAGACCAGCTGAAGCATCTGAAGTTGCGCCTAAAGAAACTAAACAAGATAGGACAACTGCATCAGTTGTGCCTGAAGAAATTGCTCAAATCTCCTCTGCTCCTCCTGCAACAACGCCAAGTCCAATTCTTCCTTCTGCTTTGGAAGTGAAGAAAACAAAGGCTGCAGAGCGAGCTGCACTGAAGAAAAGGAAAGCATCTGCTTCCTCAGAATCTTCTGCTCCCAAGAAGGCGAAGATTTTGACAAGCTCACTTCAAAATCCAATTGATGTTGTTCCTCTCTCAAGCATGCCATCAAAGGAAATTATTCCTTTTTGTAAAGATTATGTGATTCCAAGTGAATTTGATGAAGAAAATCCTTCTGCTGCTTCGATAGAGCAGATGGATGAAGAAATTGAAGTGGACACTATCACTTCAACTCCTCTGGTATCATTGCCAATGCTTCAGTTCACAGCTGAAGAGGCAGGTGTTGAAGAAATGGAAGAAGATGAAGACGTGGACATTGGGAGCACCACGCCTGTGATGAATGATGACTTTTGGGAAAGTCAATACCCCAACTCTCCCTTGTTCACGCCACTGCAACAAATTTCTCAATCCCCAGTACCAACTGAAGTTCAAATGGGCTCTGATGAAATTCACACTACGCCTTCCATTCCTGAAGAAATTCCAGCCACTAGTGCTGATGACAAAGCTGCTAAAGAAATGGAGACCTAGGGTTCTACTGAAGCAGAAACTGATATTCCTTAGCATGCGGCTCCCGAGATTGTGATTCCTGAGGTTGTGCTGCAATTGACTGATACTCCTCAGCTATAGCCGAAGAAACCATTCTCAAAGACGCCAGAATTCCAGGCTGATGACTTCCTCGAGCACGTGTTCTTCACTGACTACAACCCTTATGACTCTGCTCGTCTCAGAAGGAAGCATTTCTGGACTGCCAGCCAAGCAAACTTCTATTCTTCACTGCTTTTTGATAAGAACAAAGTCTTCGACCATGCGCATATTCCTCATGTGGACATGGAATCGCTGCCGTGCTTCACACATGTCCTCAGTGTTCTTCATGACACTGGATTGCTCAACTTCTGCATCGACATATGTGATTGGAATGAAGAACTCATTCTTCAGTTCTATGCGACGCTGCACATCACCGGAAATGTTGAAGATGTCAACTCTTGGGTGTTGGACTGGATGATAGAGAACACTCACTTCATAGCACCGGCCTCTGAATTGCTTCATGCCCTGCGTGTCAGTCCTCCTGTTGAAGGTGTCAGTCGTATATATCATGAAACTGAGCTGTCTGATCACTTCATGCAAGTATTGATGAAGTCGCTGAAGCCCGTCAAGCCCCAAGGACCAAATTCCTCGTGAAGGAATTGCTATATGTGCCATGGACTATCTATCGCATTCTGACCAAGACATTGAGTCCAATCAAAGGCCATGACTCGAATGATGAAGAATTCATTGGCATCATGAAGAATCTGTAGTTCAATATCATGCATGGCATCCCAACGAACTACCATGACTTCTTCATGCAGACTATGGCAAATGTTGCACTGTCTCCTTTTGAATTGAAGCCTTATGCTCCCTGGATTATCAGATTCCTCAGATCAAGGTCTTCAATCAATTACAAGGCTGACACACTCAACCATGGCAGTTCCTTGCCCCCTATTGAAGTCCTCAAGCGGACATTTTCCTCAGCTGATGAAAAGAGCAAGGCCACTGCAATTGTTGATGAGGGCATTCATCCATTGGATGGACAGTTCCGCAAAGCTACATCTTATTCCACCAATGATGACTCTGCCACTCATGATTCTGCCGCTAATGCATCAAAACAAAGTCCTCAAGCCATAGCTCCAAGGGTGATGACTGATCGTGAGCTTCTCTTCAGTCTTCATCAGAAGGTCGATCGCAACCATAAATGGGTCAAGCGTCAGTTTGGTTCAATTCTTCACAACATGACTGCTACACATAATTCAGTAAAGAAGAACCACTACTACCTCCATGAAGTTTTTGGTTGCACCTGGGCTGTTCTGACTCATCTCTACGGTGATGAAGATCTCAAGCAGATGGGCTTCAAGCAGGACTTCAGCTGGTCTAAGCCTCCAGCGAAGAAATTCAAGAAAGTTGAAGTTCCTCCCTTGGTGCCCAGCTCATATTCTTCATCGCGCGAGACCGATGAAAATGAAGATTTGGACGACACTGCGGCAGGCCCTACTCAAACAACCGACCCCAACAACGCTGGCGCTCCTCCATCAACCTCGTGATGATATTGTTCGGGGGCATTAATCCTCACTTTCGCTCCTTTTTGTCATTTGATGACAAAGGGGAAGAAATTTGAGTTAGTCTTCAAGCGGGTCTATCTATATGGGTGTTTTTTTGTTAAGTTGCAACTCTCGCTCTTCTGAAGTGTTTGTTGATCGAGCTGTAAACTTAAGTCCGATGGTGACCTAATACTTTTGCTATGTTTTCTGCATGCTATTTCCTCATATATGTTATGCACGCATACTGAATTACATCAGTCACCATATTTCATCATGCATTTCAAATTCTTCATTCGATATGTTAATGCGTGTATGAATTACAAGATATAGGGGGAGATCTCCATGATTCTACTCTTCAAATGTGCATTGCTTCAAAAGCAAATTCCTCACTATGCACATCTTCAGGGGGAGTTCTTCTATATCTTGCAATCAAATTCCTCAATGTTGAGCACTTTCAATTCATATGTTTATCACCGTTGAAAAAACCTATATTGTCATCAATCACGAAAAAGGGGGAGATTGTAAGTGCATCTAGTGCCCCTTAGTGATTTTGGTGTATTGAAGACTTATAGGTTAAGGGACTAATATGTTTGTGAGTATACACAGGCTCTATAAGTCGATGAGGAGTTTGATATTTACAGTGAAAGTAGACCCCTAAAAATGAATGTCTTCGGCTGAAGACTTTGGTTCTCCTGAAGACTTTGAAACTGATGAAATTGGTGTGACCTTGAAGACATTGATATTCATGCGAGGATTATGAAGCGTGAAGACTTTGTTTTTGTAGTTTCATTTTCTCTTTCTTGAGTCATAGGAAACACCGTACTGTTAAAGGGGGTCGAGGTAATACTAAGGAAACTGATTTCCAAGTGTTGCTCATCTCAAAATCCTACACCTACCCAATCCTTTCGAGTGAAGCCATTGGAAATGTCATATCAGTTCAGCCAATTTCTTCAGTGATAGAGACGAAGTTCTTCTGGTCGCTGTGGAATTTGTTCTGACTGGGGAGTTAGGAATTCGCCGGTGTGGATTGCCTACACAGTGAGGAACATGATAGCCCTGAGGAATTCGAACCTAAAATCCGACCGTTGATGTGCTACGCACCAGCTGTCCAAAATATCCTACCACCTAACAGTCATATCATTGAAGGGCATTTATATCTTATCATGTCGGGATGCTCCCTAGGCTATAAATAGCCGCCCCCTACAACCACTAGCTGGTTGGCTGCTCCAACAGAAACTGACACTTGTCAATTGAGAGCATCCCATCCTCCGAGGACTTTGAGCGAAAATCATCAAGTGAGGAAAACCCAAACCTAAAAACCCAAAGTGATTGAGCATCACTGAAGAGATTGTTCCTGTGTGGAACCAATGCTTGTTACCTTTGAGGACTGTGTATCCTCTAGACGGTTAGGCGTCATGGTCTGAGCATCCAAGAGGAATTGTGGATTGCCGAGTGATCAAGTCTGCGAAGGTTTGGAAGTCACTTGTGAAGACTTACCACGAGTGTTGCGCGAGGTATGTGTGATATTAGCTCAAGGAGAATACGGTGAGGACTGTGTATCCTCGAGTTTAAATACCCAGCCGCTCCAACCAGACGTACAACTGTCACAGCAGTTGGAACTGGTCTACCAAATCATTACCTTCACCAAGCCTACTGGTTCTATTTCCTCAACCCTTTCATTTCCTCATTCATGTGTTGATGAACCTGATCATTACTATTTGAAGACTTTGACTGAATACTTTCTCTATTTCCTCAATCCAATTTCTTCAGTCACATTGTCTTCTGCCTGCTTATCCTGTGTTTACGCTTTCTGTACTTTGTATCTGTATTTCATTTCATCATTATGACTATGCTATTGCTCTGTTATGCTTAGACCTGAGTACTTATTCCGCTGCTAGTCGTTCGTGACATAGGAATTTCCTCACCCTGAAATCCCTCAGTGACGAATTTGTAAAAATAGCCTATTCACCCCCCTCTAGTGGACTTAACGCACTTTCAGAAATGAGATATCGATGAACCAGCATCAAGTGAGGAAGCTGATAAAGATTGTTAGTAAAATGGGTCAAAAGATGTTAATTAAACTATTTGTTTACACTTTATCCAATACAACAACAAACTGCAGGATGGTAAGTAAGAACTCTGCAGCCTTCTTTTTACTGTCAATAATGAGTTGTGTTAGATGACAATGTCTGAATCGTTTTTCCTTTGCAGTGGTTCCTAAAGCAGTTTACTCAAGATTACCTCTCAAACTACTTGATTGGTGGGCATGCAAAGGTTAAAGTATTTATACCAGAACATGATAATTGTCTAAATGTTTTCATGAAGACCATGAAGGATGGGCAGTCGGCCATCACAAGGGGTTGGACTAGAGTCGTGCATGCCTTCTGCATGGGGGAGGGCACAATATGGGCATTCCGCTTCACCTTGTTTAGCAACCAGAATGTATTTTGCCTCTTTCTTTACCATCTTTAATAGTACAAGTATACAACTATGGTTCATCATTCTTTATTCGGTTCTTATGTAATTCTTGATATGTACCTATGAATCGAATAATGCATTGGTTGTTTGAACCTGATGGATATGAATAAAGCTATAGCATACATTCAAATTCAAATTCAAATCCAAATCTGGTACAATTTGAAAAAGCAGCAATTAAATTACGGTGAATTACGCTCTCCTGGTCGTTACGGCACACACGGTTGGTAAAACACAAACGTTTGTGATATACACCATAATCCGAGATGGTTCACAGAGAGGAAACATGTGCAAGCATGCACACATTTGTCGTTTGCAAAGCGTGTGCGATGTCAGATAATATCACAAATGGTGCGGGCAAACTAAACATTTGTGAAAGTTGCCTTATCGTACACGATTCGCAACCATGAACTGTTTCTGATGAAGCATGCACTGTAAATGTTGCACCACAGAATGGTGTGTGCGATAGTTGTCGTGTACGACGGTCCGACGTTTCGTAATACTATATGACACTCGTACGACGGTTAGCTAATCTTCTTAATCAGTTATCGCATACGGTAGCGAATGTGTGTGATCATATGCTTATCATACACGTTGTATAGTAGTGCACCTTTTGTGATGGGCCGCGCATCGTAAATGTAGCACCATAGAATACCGACTGCGATGGCAATGTGAGCACAAACGAGTAGGAGTAATGTATATGCATCTTGGCTCCCTATCCCCGGCGGTTTCTAGATTGTGTGGGAAGGACCCCCCCTATCGCCCACACTCACTTGGCGACGGTTCCAAATGCCATCGTGGAAAGGGGTTAAAAACCGTTTGTATAGCATCGACGCGTACCAGTGCCTTTTTTATCATCCTAGCAAACCGTTGTTTGGCTATGTTACCGGTTTGCTCAACCCCTCTTATAGCGTTGCTAGTTGCAGGTGCAGTGCAGGTTGTTCCATGTTGGGACATGGATATCATGGGATATCACAATATCTCTTATTTAATTAATGCATCTATATACTTGGTAAAGGGTGGAAGGCTCGGCCTTTTGCCTGGTATTTTGTTCCACTCTTGCCGCCCTAGTTTCCGTCATACCGGTGTTATGTTCCTTGATTTTGCGTTCCTAACACGGTCAGGGTTTATGGGCCCCCCTTGACAGTTCGCTTTGAATAAAACTCTTCCAGCAAGGCCCAACTTTGGTTCTACCATTTGCCAACATAATAACATTTAATTAGATAATTAGTTTGCATAGGGCGTCATGAACCCGAGGATTCTTATTTCCACATAATACAGGGGGGCCTGTGTTGTTGGTGCTGGTCCAAACTAGAGCACTGTGCGGGGCTGCCCCTTGGCAAGTTGGGGTACTTTGGCACCTGTACACGTCGCTCATCCGTCGTGGCCTGAGACAAGGTACGTGCGGCTACTATTAGGGTGTCGGCACGTCGGGAGGTCTTGCTGGACTTGTTTTACCATTATCAAAATGTCTTGTGAATCGGGATTCCGAGCTTGATCGGGTTGTTCCGGGAGGAGGATTTTCCTCCATTGATCGTGAGAGCTTGTCGTAGGCTAAGTTGGGACACCCCTACAGGGTGTAAACTTTCAAGAGTCGTGCCCGCGGTTATGTGGCAGATGGGAACTTTTAATATCCGGTTGTAGAGAACTTGACACCAGATCTGAATTAAAATACACCAACCGCATGTGTAATCATGACTGTCTTTTTTTGAGTGAGTCGGGAAGAGAACACGGTGGGGTTATGTTTGAACGTAAGTAGTTCAGGATCACTTCTTGATCACAACTAGTTTGTGACCGTTTGCGTAGTTTCTCATCTTATTCTTGTACTCGTAAGTTAGCCACCATACAATGCCTAATCGCTTGCTGCAACCTCACCACTTACCCATTCCATGACCATTAAGCTTTGCTAGTCTTGATACCCATGGTAATGGGATTGTGTGACGCCCCCGATTCAATCGTACACTAATCATACACGCAAACGTGTACGATCAAGATCAGGGACTCACGAGAAGATATCACAACACAACTCTAAAACATAAATAAGTCATACAAGCATCATAATACAAGACAGGGGCCTCGAGGGCTCGAATACAAGTGCTCGATCATAGACGAGTCAGCGGAAACAACAATATCTGAGTACAGACATAAGTTAAACAAGTTTGCCTTAAGAAGGCTAGCACAAACTGGGATACAGATCGAAAGAGGCGCAGGCCTCCTGCCTGGGATCCTCCTAACTACTCCTGGTCGTCGTCAGCGGGCTGCACGTAGTAGTAGGCACCTCCGGTGTAGTAGGAGTCGTCGTCGACGGTGGCGTCTGGCTCCTGGACTCCAGCATCTGGTTGCGACAACCAGAAAGAAAGGAAAGGGGGGAAAAGAGGGAAGAAAGCAACCGTGAGTACTCATCCAAAGTACTCGCAAGCAAGGAACTACACTACATATGCATGGGTATATGTGTAAGGAGGCCATATCAGTGGACTGAACTGCAGAATGCCAGAATAAGAGGGGGATAGCTAATCCTGTCGAAGACTATGCTTCTGGCAGCCTCCGTCTTGCAGCATGTAGAAGAGAGTAGATTGAAGTCCTCCAAGTAGCATCTCCAAGTAGCATCTCCAAGTAGCATCTCCAAGTAGCATCTCCAGGTAGCATCGCATAGCATAATCCTACCCCGCGATCCTCCCCTCGTTGCCCTGTGGAAAAGCGATCACCGGGTTGTCTGTGGAACTTGGAAGGGTGTGTTTTATTAAGTATCCGGTTCTAGTTGTCATAAGGTCAAGGTACAACTCCAAGTCGTCCTGTTACCGAAGATCACGGCTATTCGAATAGATTAACTTCCCTGCAGGGGTGCACCACATAACCCAACACGCTCGATCCCATTTGGCCGGACACACTTTCCTGGGTCATGCCCGGCCTCGGAAGATCAACACGTCGCAGCCCCACCTAGGCAAAACAGAGAGGCCAGCACGCCGGTCTAAACCTAAGCGCACAGGGGTCTGGGCCCATCGCCCATAGCACACCTGCACGTTGCGAGGGCGGACGGAAGCAGACCTAGCCTAGCAGGTGTTCCAGTCCAATCCGGCGCGCGCCGCTCCATCGCTGACGTCTGAAGTGCTTCGGCTGATACCACGACGTCGGGATACCCATAACTACTCCCACGTAGATGGTTAGTGCATATAGACCAAATGGCCAGACTCAGATCAAATACCAAGATCTCATTAAGCGTGTTAAGTATCCGCGAACGCCGACCAGGGCCAGGCCCACCTCTCTCCTAGGTGGTCTCAACCTGCCCTGTCGCTCCGCCACAAAGTAACAGTCGGGGGCCGTCGGGAACCCAGGCCCACCTCTACCGGGATGGAGCCACCTGTCCTTTCAGCCCCCTCATCAGAATCACTTGCGGGTACTCATCGAGCTGACCCGTCTTTAGTCACCATCTGTATAGTATGTATGTATGTATAGTATATACCCGTGATCACCTCCCGAGTGATCACTGGCCCAATAGTATAGCAAGGCAGACTGACAAGAATGTAGGGCCAATGATGATAAACTAGCATCCTATACTAAGTATTTAGGATTGCAGGTAAGGTATCAACAAATGTAGCAACAATGTCAGGCTATGCAACAGAATAGGAGTAACCGAACAGTAACATGCTACACTACTCTAATGCAAGCAGTATAGAGAAGAATAAGCGATATCTGGTGATCAAGGGGGGGCTTGCCTGGTTGCTCTGGCAAGAGAGAGGGGTCGTCAACTCTGTAGTCGTACTGGGCAACAGCAGCGTCGGTCTCGTAGTCTACCAGAGAGAAGAGGGGGAAGAAACAATGAATACCATGCAAACAAATGCATATCAGGACAACAAGCAGAGCTAGACGTGTTCTAACGCGGTCTGAGGTGATACCGGTGAAGGGGGGAAACATCCGGGAAAGTATCCCTGGTGTTCCGCGTTTTCGGACAGATGAACCGGAGGTGAAATGTTGCAGGTTCACTATGCTAGGGACGCGTGGCGGACGAACGGGCTGCGTATCCGGATTCGTCTCGTCGTTCTGAGCAACTTTCATGTTGAAAATAATTTAATCCGAGTTACGGATTAAAAAATATGATTTTCTAAAGATTTTATTAATTTCAAGAATTTAATTAATTATTTAATTTAATTCGAAAATGGATTTATGACATCAGCATGATGTCATGCTGATGTCGGCAGTCAACAGAGTTGACTGGTCAACCTGACATGAGGGTCCCGCCTGTCATTGACTGATTAACTAACTAACACTTATTTAGGTTAATAGTGATTAAATCAATCTAATTATGATTAATTAATTTAATTAATTTAGTTAATTAGCTAATTAATTAATTAAATTTATTTTTATTATTACTTTTTCCTCTCTTTTTTATAAAAAAAATCGTTCTGGGGGGTGGGGCCCCACGGGCCATTGGCCCAGAGAGGCCTTGCGGGCGCACGGGTTACGGGCGCTGCTATGGGCACCAGCCCGAACGGGCGCAGATGGTCGCCGGCGAACGGGCGGGGCCATTCGGGGCGATGGGGCGGGCGCAGGCCACCGGGGCACAGTGGGGCGTCGGCCAGGGAGTGGCCGCGGGCGAGCTGGAGCGTGATGAGACGGGCGCGGCCAGCCACGGGGCAAGGCGCAGCGAGGCGACATTGGGCAGCAGCAGGGGTAGGCAGGGGAGGCGGGCGCGTGTGCGTGCGCGCGATGGCGCGCCGTGCGGGACGTGTACGGCCCGTAGTGCGGGCGCGTTTAGTGACAAGCAAGCAGAGGGTGGATGGGGAGCGTGCTCATGAGCGTTGAAGGGGAGGGGTCGACGTGGCTCGTTGATGCCGGCGAGGGAGAGGTGGGGACGAGCGACGTAGACGGGGAGGCGGCGCCTACGGCGGCGGGTGGCGGGATGGCTCCGGCGGGGGTGATCCGGCATCGGCGCAGGGCGTCAGGGGCATCGATTGCCCCTGACCGGATCCACGCAAGAGGGGGTTGAGGAGGCGGGCCACGGCGCGGCCGTGCTCGCCGGGGCCACGGGGAGCGGCGGCGAACGCGGCGTGGGTGGCGGGGAGCCGGCTAGGGAAGGGCTCCGGCGATGGGGAGGTCGGGGATGGGGCGCAAAGGCAAGCCGGGAGGGTCGAGGCGCGCGGGGGCGCGATCCAGAAGGGGGGAGGTCGTGGGGGAAGTGGGGAGACTCGGGGGTTAGGGTTTCCTGCGGTGGGTGGATAAGGGAGGCCGGTTGGGCCGGCCTGGCGGCCCTGTAGCCTGTTGTGCCGAGGCCCAACTGGAGGGGGGGGCTTTACTTTGTTTCATTTTTGTCTTAATCATGTTTAGTCTTTTCCTTTTATCTATTCTTCCCTTTTTTGTAGATTCTTTTATTTTTAGTTTTATAAAAAAATACCACTAGTGCCTAAATTTGTATTTATCAACAAACTAATGTGAGATTAATTCTTAACCAATAATAAAATAGTTTTAGCATTTTATAAATTCAATAGGCATTTGTTTAATTGTTTTCACTACTGTTTTAATTGTTTTAGAGCCTTTAAACATTTTATCAAAGTTTGGTTTCTCCACCATAATTAACTATGCAACATTTGTCACCCCTAGAACATTTTAGTTTTAGTTTTTTTTTGAAAACTTTTATTGTTTGCCTGATTTTGAATTTGAGTTTGAATCGGTTTCGAACTAACTCGAGATTAGCGATAGAAATCGAAGTGACGTGGCATCATTAGCAGAGAATTACTGTAGCTTAATTATCCGGGCGTCACAGATTGCTGAGTCCTTGTGGCTCACAGATTACTACAACAACAGTTGCAGGTTCAGGTAATGCGATGATCATGATGTGAGAGCGATGTTTACTTGTTTTGGAGTTCATCTCCTGCTTCTTCTTCGTTTGAGGGATAGGTTCCTGGTCGGCAGCCTAGGCTAGCAGGGTGGATGTCGTTTGTCTCTTTCGTTTGTTTTCATCCGTAGTCAGATGCCTCTCTTCAGTTTGATGTTTGACATGTATTGATGTATTCTTGTGGCATTTATATGCCTTTGTATGTATCCCCAGCTATTATATAATGGTAGGTACGATGTAATGATATCCACCTTGCAAAAGCGTCTCCAATATGCAGCTCTATCCTTGGTGGAACCTTCGAGTTTCTCTCGGATAGGATCGCATATTGGGCGTGACAATACATGACCTTATCCATCGCACCCCCCACCCGCAGCCAGTTAGTCATTCCAAACGCAAGCATCTCTTTCTCCACTCTGTCTTGCCGTTGCCAGTGTCATGGCGTCATTCGGCACCACCCAGCGAGGTCGAACGGTGTCGAGGACCTAATCTTCCTTGTTGCCCACGTCGTCCATCCCCGCCTCGAAGTTCATCGGCATCGCCGAGCAACGCTACCTCGAACTACTTCCTTGTGACCACCGCCCACTCCTTCCTCCGCATCCAACATCGTCCTCGTCTTCGTCGAACTCGTCGTCCGCCGATGCCTCCGCCATCGACCTCGGCCTCGTCCAGCCTGTAGTCCGACTTTGGCCAGGTAAGCACACCTCCCTTCTCTCTGTTAATGGTGATTTTAGTTGTTCTCATTATTGTATTTGTAGATCTGCAACATTTTATTAGTGTAATTAAAATTTGTTGCATGATGTAACATTGAATCTTCGTAAGTAGATGTCTTAAATTTGAATGCAAGTGCTAGACAAAATGTACTACATATGGATGAACATATAGTACAGCATTTTATTAGTATAGTTAAAGTTTGTTGTGTGATGTACCATTGAATCTCCAGTAAGTAGATTTCTTAAATTTAAATGTGTGTGCTAGACAAAATGTACTACATATGGATGAACACATAGTACAATATCATTTTCATGCTGTAGGTATTCATAGTGAGTGCCAATGTGTTTGCGAAGCGTGGTTTAAGTTTAAGTTGCTTATTTTTTGGTACTTAATATGTCCAATTTCTATCAAAGGTCATGCCGTTTTTTATGTAAATTTGTTACTTTTTTATGGACGAGCTACTTATGAAGACACGTAAATATTTTATCTAAATGTCAACTTGTTTAATGCGATTTAGATGGAGAAGCCGAGACGCCTCGTTAGGACTCCTACACCCATAGATGGAATTCCTACTGCCGTAGACATCGTCACGGGGGTGGATCAGTACACGGAGATCGTGCTCGCCTATGTCGAGAGTGCTTGAGCAGCCATCAAGAGCGCTCAGGCATATTTTAAGAGCGCTAGAGCAGTCGCTGAGAGTGCTAGAGCAGCCGTTGAGAGGGCGCAAGCAGCCACCGAGAGCGTGCGAGCAGCCGTCGAAGCTGGAAGGACCACCCAAGCCGAGATCACGAAGATAATGGAAGGCGAGGATAGCTCATGATGGAGCTGAAGTTTTACTTCTGAACAACTAGTGCACTGCCTTCATGTGTCTATATGATTGATGCGTGTGAACTTAATTTTTAAGTTGCTATGATGGAGCTAAACTTTTGCTTCCGAACTACTAGTGAACTGCAACTTGGTCATTGGTATCGCCTATGATGCTATGAAGATTGTGACCTAGACTTTGCTCTATGTGATTGGATAAGTATGAAACTGACTTGTTAACTTGTTTATTTATCTTCGTAGAGGAAGTGGAACTGGTATGTGGTGTACACCGGGAGGAATCCAAGAGTTTACGATTCATGGGAGATATGTAAGGAACAAGTGGACGGTTGCAAGAACAGCTGCAAAAGGATACATAAGACTAAAAAAAGAAGTTGATGATCATTATGCCAACTACGTCCGCAAAGAGAAAATCAAATATAAAGTATGCAAGATCGTGTGGACAAGTAGACGAGTAAAGAATTTGATTATCTTTATCTAGTTCATTGTCATTATGATGTTGTTGTCATCATGAATTCTTATATGTATGTGTACTAACGATGCGATGTGAGTTGTTGTACTCTAATGCGTACATCTATTTGTATGAAGTTTAGATTATTGTTATGTTAAATGTAAGGTGTATGATCACTTATGTTATTTGTATGTTGTAATGTGTATTGGATGTTGTTTGTTGGAAATTGGCAGGGCTGGCAGTTGAACAAGTAGTTGTGGCGGGTGCCCTAGAATGCCCGACACAACTAACAATATAAGCAGTGGCGGGCAAGGTAGCTTGCCCGCCACTGCAAAGACTACCATTGGCGGATGCGTGAACGTCACTGATGCCATTATAGTAGTGGTGGAAGGTCAGTGGCGAGTGCCCCTGGGAGCCTAACCCGCCATTGCTGGACTTTTTGCGCTCGCAAATGCTAGGCATTCCTGGAGTGTGTTTGTGAACGGATTGAGCATCAAATTACATGGCTCCCAATCAGGACCTAAAATGTCATGATAATTTCTACAGATGGCAAGTGGGTGCTCTATTCATGACTAATTGCTTGTCTTTTCTGTCTCCATGAGATGGACAATTAGGCGTTGTGCACTTTTTCAAGGATACGTCAAAGGTTCGAGATCATATACAGAAAATGCCTAGAAAGGCAGATAGTTTTACAACTTAGCCATGTCTAGCTTAGCCAATGTTTGACATGCGAATGACTCACTACTAGCCCACTCATCTACTCTAATCGGAAGCGATCCCGCCTTGCACTCCCGCCTTGCGCAACAGTTTGGTCATCCACCAGTCTTGCCCTTCTAAATCGATCTTCTTGAAAAGTTCACTCGTGGAAGGAGTCACTCCATTGAACACAACATCATTCATGTGCTTCCTCAACATCCACGCAACCAGCGCAATCAAGGTTCATGTCTCCAAATTGAGCTTTGGTTGTGGATTTATGGAGGTCCCCCATTCCATCATACTGGCATCCACACTTTGGTAGCCATGTTGGTTTGTCCCAGTGGTCGAGGATGGTGAGCTACACTTGCATAGCTTAGACACAGCCATGCAGGATGTGGTTGATTGTTTCCGATGCTTGATCACCGAATGGACAAGCCGAAGGGTATGATAGCTATCGTCGCACAAGCTTGTATGCCATCCAACACCTCTTCCTAGCCGCCAGCAATGCAAACAACTTGCAGGTCGCCGGCGCCCTCGACCGCCAGATTCGTGTGTCTCCATTGGCCTCCTCTCTCTCCCAGCAAAGAACGCCCGAACACCCGGTAAGCCAATCATGCCGGGAAGCATCTGTTTATCTCCCAAGCCCAGACTAGCTTGTCTTCAATACCATCCAGGAGCTCAATGTGTTAGGTTCTGTCCACGAGCTACAAGAACTTGCCTAGTGCTTGAGGGCACCTGCTAGGCGACACTTGCCACCATCCATCAACAATGGCTTGTTTCGCCGTCCTCTCCCATGCTCTATTCTTAACTGCCGCGAATAAGTTTGGCAGGAGGTCTTGGATTCGCTCTTTCCACAACCACCAATCTGTCCAAAACAGTGCCACCTCTCCATTTCCTAGCGTGCACTTGGTCGCCACCTTGTAGACCCGCAGGCGTTGTGCACTACATCCGTGAATCTTTTGAGAATTTTTGAAGCATCATTTCATACTGGACCCAACGCCCCTACAGGAATACGAGTGTTCCGCCAAACATCGAATGGTTTCACAATAATAAGAACAAGTACAAGAATTATATAGCTTTTTTGCACGTAAGAGAATAAAAGAACATATATAAAATCATAAGAATTTGACAAGCATCAGAATATGTGATAAAATAATATTACAAATGAACATTGTTAGTCAATGGTTGTGCGCCAAATATAAATCCGTTACTGTACACGGCAACCTTGTTCTGCATTGCCCAGCAATCTAAAGCTAAGAGATATTCTCTGCAGGGGCAAAAAATAGTGCAATATTAAAACATGATATCTCTCATAAGGTTCCAATGCAAATTTAGCCTTGAAGCTAACCTCCTGAGTATCACGGAGACGTAATCTTTCCCTAATAATAAAGCACGGATTCACAATACGCTTCTTCCCATGAATTTACGCTTTCAGTTTTTTTTTTCAACACGTCCATATTTTTTCTCTATATATGCAAGGTGGTACTAATCTATTTATATCTTTTTGCCAGATCACGTTCATTTTTTCGTCAAAATAAGAAGGCTAAAAAAAATTGTGCGTCCGGGATTCGAACCGGAGACCTCTTTCTTGCATCGAAGGCGCAATGCAATGACCAACTGTGACAGCTAATTGTTGTGACTGGAGTCGAGTTGTCAAATATTTCTATAAGCTCTCGCACGTGTAATTTAAAACAAAAATAAGGCTAGCCAACTCACATTCAGGGAGCTCCCCCGGATTGGGCTTCTTTGGCCGTCCGATCGGGCCAGGTCTGGTCAACTGAGCTACCTTGACCGTCTGATCTTCACTGCTGATGAATTTCGTTTCTGCCGTATGGTTTTGTTCGTTGTCCAATGACCTGTGGGCTCGTCGCAAGCCTATATTGGCTGGGTGAGGCGCCCCATGTGTAAATTGTTCACCCAATCCCCTCCCTCCCGCGCGCCGCACACCATGGGGCATGGTGCACAACCCACTCCGTCGGCACTCGTGCGCCCAATCCTCTCCCCCGCAAGAACCCTAGCCCCCTGTCGACAGCCGCCACACCCCTCGCTCCTCCTAACCCGACTCCACGCTCATTTCCTCCTCTTCCATCCTGCACATCGGTCGCCCCCTTACCCTCCCGTCCCTCCCCTCCCCTCCCCTCCCCTCTCCTTCCGCATTTCATCCATTTCGGGCGAGCTTCTCCGGCGGCGATGGCGACCGGCAGGCAAAGGGTGACCCATGGATCTGTCCAGGAGATAGAAGATGAGAGGGAGAGAGAGAAGGAAGGATATGAGGGAGAAAGAGAGAGGAAAGAGGAGATGGAGGTCCTGCTGCGGGCGGGAGAGGGCCACGGATCGGCGTTGGCCTTCGCCGGGGCTTGATCCACTCCTAGGTCCTTCCTATTCTACTTCTCCCCACATCCACAGAGTATAAGTCATGGAGCATGGGGTCGACGACGGGGGCTGGAAGCCAGGAGGGCTGGCCGAGGAAGAAGGCGACAACGTGTGAGTGGCAGAGGTCGTCTCTCTGGCCATCGCCTTGTCTCCTTCACAGCGCATGGTGCAGCAGGCTGGACGGGTGGCGGGGGCGACAGTTAAGGCCACGGACGCAGCTTGGAGAGCTATGCGGAGGTCTTGACCAAATATTGTCTCTTTCTCCATGCGGCCTCCTCCCCTCGGCTCTGTATTTGTCGGTGAGGTATGCCATGTGGCTTGTTCACATTGCCTTTCCTTCTTTTTTCTTCTTCTAAGGCAATGAGGGTATGCCCCATCTTCTGCGGCCTCCTCTCCTAAGGCATATATTTTCTTTGTCTATGTGATTATTTGGGAATTTTAGCTCTATGCAGCCATTTCCCTCGATTAGTTTCAGAAAATGGCGGCAGCAGTAGGTCGAATGGTTGAAGTAGGAAGTCAATTTGGTTAGGATGCATCCAATCATTTAAAATGATGATGCAATCACAAAATGATGCATCTGAGCTGCTCTATCTGATTGTATTTTAGTAAGACGCTGTGATTTTATAGACCATGTAAATGAATTGCTTGAGGAATGTGAGATTGCATCCTTAATTTGTACCTATGTTTTTAAGGCGGTAAGGCGAGGCGAGGCGCTGGGGGGGCGCCTCACCGCCTAAGCGCTAAAGCGTAAGGCGAGGCGACGCCTTAGACACGTGCATATATAATATATGGCAGCCAATTAGGAGATTTAACAACTAGCATTAACTTAATAAATTGTACATACATATATAATAGATGGCCACCAATTAGGAGATTTAACAACTAACATTAACATATAAACTGTTACCGAAGCATAGGCCTCAAATCATCTTGTGTATATGACAGAACGGCGCCTTTGAAGTTCAGCTTCATCCTCCTCATCAATATATCGCTCCATAGCTTTAAACTTTCTAGTGTTTAAGGAATTGTGCATCTCTATCCTAATCTCCATGGATGCCTCGGGACACTTATCCGCATCACTGGAACCCCCAGAAAAGTGCTGCTTTAGCCTTCTCACTCCACCATGGACTATCTTGCCACACAATGTACACTGGAGTAAATCTTTCCTCTCTAAATCTGGCCAGAACCCATACTTCCAGGCTGGATCATCTGATGTAGCTCTTCTCCTAGGATCATTGGCTAGATCCATCAGAGCAGGTACACCTGGCTACTGTCAAAGAAAAAGAGAGAAGAGCCAAATCACTAGAGCAGCCAGATCAAGCATGGGGAAGGAGAGAAGCAGTGGTGGGGCTGCTGCCTTGTGGGTGGAGAAGCAGATCTGGGAAGAAACAGATGCAGATGAGGAGCGGGCAAGCACATCTAGCTACACTGCTGTGCATAAGAGAGGCAGCACCTAACAGTTAGTAGAGGAGCTGTGCATAACAGAGCAGGCAAGCATGGCAAGCTACACTGCTGGATGGAAGAAAGAGGAGAGGGGGAAAGGGGGGAGAAGAGAGGGCTGAATTCATACCTTGATGTGGTGCTGATCTGCTGGAAGAGGGTTGCGCCAGAGGAGGATGGGGAGGAGCTGCAGCCAGAGAGGAGGGGGAGGAACTGTGGCCGGAGGGAGGAGGCTGGCGGCTGCCGCAGATCTGAGGAGGAAGCCTCCGTCAATGGTCCAGAGAGGAGACAGGAGAGACCTCTCGCGTCGATTCACTCTCTCTTTCCCCTTCTCATAACTGGTCGCACCTGAACCAATGTTTCCCGCGCCTGTGTTCCCGCCCAGGTCAGTTTTCCCGCCTGCAATTTCTGTTTCCCTGCCTGACAAGCTAAGGCGTCCGATTTGGTCTGAGGCGTGCAAGGCGGCGCTAAGGCGGACGCTTCAGACGCCTTACAGCCTAAGGCGGACGCCTTACACGACTGTCTAAGGCAAGGCCGACGCCCTGAGCCTGGAGGGCGCCCTGACGCCTAGGCGTCGCCTAAGCGACGCCTTACGGACGCCTTAAAAACAGAGATTTGTACATCCATGTTCTTGCACTGTTTGCAGATTTTGGTCTTCTATATTCATCTCTTGTTGATTTTTCTAAAGCAAGATGTATATTTGTACAGGTTTCTCCTTGCCGTCGGTAGCAGCGGTGAGCATAGGGGCAGCGGTCGCAGTCGCCTGCGGAGCACAGCGGCACGTGGGCTGGTCTTGCCGCCGCCAGAGCAGAGCGAAGGGGGTCGATGCAGGGTCAAGGAGGGGCACGAGCGAGGGTCATGCCGCACGGGGAGCGCACGACATCCAGCGAGAGAAGACTTCTCCTCTTCCTGTGTCGGTGTGCACCCCTCATTGCCGCCCTGCTCGTCCTCCAGTGAGCCCTCCTCCTCTCTTTTTCCTCCCCTCCCAGCCCTCTTCTTTTCCTAACTGCTTCTCCTTTGATCTCCCCATTTTTAGTTTCTCTTTATGCTCCATTTTTAGTTTCTCTTCATGCTTTTATTTGTTGTATAGGATCAATGAAACTTGAAAGAATGGTTGATTGTGTAGGATCAATGAAACTTGAAAGAGCAGTGGAAGAAACGGAAGCATGATGTTTTGGGTGTGCACACATGTATAGTACTCGCATTTTCAGATGATTGTGAAGTTTATGGAAGAAGCATATCTGAATGCTTGCTTCAAGTGTTTCTTGCTCTAAACATGGTAACCCATGTCCTTACATGCAAGAAGCTGCTCTCAGTTACTTCTTGGCAAATGATCAGTTGATTAATTTCTTATGGCATATTATTTTTTACATGGAACTAAAAAGAACACTGGTTTTCTGAGAAAATAAGATTAGGGAAGTCACACATGTTGTTTAAATCAAGATAGCATATATGTAGCTTTACTTGCTATTTTTGCATCATGGATGCTGAAGTTCCTAGAGGTAAAGCAGAAACTTGATGCCATGTACAGCCGTGCAAGTGTGCTGTCTGATGGTCTTTAAAAATTTCTTATAGACGAATGGCTGGACTAAAATTTTCAAATCGTAATAAGCACTTGTTTTCTACAGTTGGTAGCATATATATAGCTTGCGGAGATTTCATGTAATAGACATCTAAGTTAAAACTCAGGAATCATATTATAGCCACGTGTTCATTTCTCTCCTTTTTATTTTGTCTCACTCCTGCATTTAAGCATAAGTTCAGTTTCATTTGCTGAAGTTAGCTGCCAGAACTTATAGTTTCTTCCCTTAGGTTCCCCTAAGATAAAAAACATTGTGTTTTGAAATAGTTTTATTTAGAATATGTGTGATACACAAATGATTTTAACATGCTTCTCATTCTTGTTAGTATGATGATCCATACATGGTGCAAGCATATCAGTTGGAGCTGTGGTGTACCTCTGGATGAGTATACTACTGAGAGGGTTTCAGAGAACTGAAAAAACTATGCGTATGTGGCTGAACAAATGCCAGTGACCATACATCTCTTTGCCAATTGGATACTAGCAGCATATCAAAATGAGCAGAGGAAACAACACTGGTTTTTGATAGATGTATGTGTCTGTGATTTACTTGCAATGTTGTAACTTGCAAAACTGTTCCTTGCAATGCTGAAATGATTTCTCAAAACATGGTAAAATTCACATTCTAAAAACTGTAGGCACACTGAGTGAAGCATATATATAATTCTATTATAACAGAAGTGAGGTGTATATATATAATATATATATATATATGCTTATAATATGATTTTATTAGAACAGAGGTCAGGTACTGCCATGACGTACATTGCGATTTCAGTTTTCATTAATGTCGCAGTTTTTATTTTCTCACTGTAGCTTCATATAAAATTAGTGTTGACATGCTCATTTTGCAGAATGAGTAAAAATGGTAGGTTGGTAGAATCATAACCTGTGACTGTGTGCCTTAAGAAGTTCTTGCCATTATCGTTAAATAATATAATGTTTAGGGCCAGTTTAGACGTGTCGACGAAAAATATGAGCTGCATCGTCTATCAGTCCTAGAAGCTCTGATCTTCGTCTGGCATTGAACCGAGCTCATCTGTCTGGGTATGGCCGTGCCGTGTGCCGTGTGCTGCAGCTGGGCAGCGAGGACAGGCGACCACAGGCAGATGGCATCAGTGGCAATGGCAACATGTGCGGTGCACAGCGCGAGGAGTTCAGTAAGGTGGGCACTGCCTCCCCACCGGCGTTCCAGGACGTGCGACCCTGAGCAGCTTTTGAGGAGCTTCCCCTCCGCTCCTGCTCTTTCTCTTGTCAATTACTACATATAAATGCACTTGATCGGTGTTGATTTTTTTTGCTATCATCATCTTCTCTTGAGGATATTATTGCCTTTCTTGGAGATTATAGTGATGATAGAATTCTTATTCCATATTATTCATCATGCTATATAGTAATGCAATGCATTCTTTTTTTCCTTTGGATGATTTTTCTCGAAGTAACTTGGTCAATAATGACATTTTTATATGCTGCAACCTAGAAGAAACAGCCACCAATGGACAGGAATTCGTCACATTAAGTGGTCTATCTCTTTCAGTCCATGCCGACGAAGCAATACAGAAGCATCCTCATGCTGTAATAACTACATCTGGCTTTTATGTTTGTTAATGGATTCCCCACCAGCAGCAAAGAACTGTTTCTTTTCCAATAGCTACTTTTTCTTTTCTTCCTTTCTACTGTTTGCAAATGTCCTGATGTTTTTATGTGCTATGTTTGGGTGTTTATCTTGGCAAGAACAAGCATCTGGAGCGAAGCATGAAGCACAAGCTTCTCAAGGTACTTCATTGCATAGTATGCAACTTTCAGAGTTCTAATTTGTCTCTGTTATAACCGATTTAGTTTGATCGATTTAAATTTATTATTCATGCATGTATACACAAATTGCAGGGAGTATTAGTGCTTATGAAACTTGCTTTTGGTATGCTTTATTTTCAAGCTTCAAGGTGTATTAATTATTCCACTTTTTATGTTAGCTGTCTGTACTTTTTCCGTTGTTTTCATAATAACTGGAAAACTAATTTGGTATCCTTATTGTTATTACTTCTAGATGTTACTGGAACTGAATTTTGTACAGAATATAGTGTATTGTAGCATGTTGCAATGCAGCCTTCTCTTTTTGTAATAGCAATTGATTATGTTTTTTAATTCACCGGCTGTGCATAGTTGTTTGTTTCCCTTTCCTATTTGAAGTTTTGTCTGTGTTTCATACTTTCATTAGAAAAAGCGGTTGTCATTTTGGGCATGTAGTTATTGGTCCTTTATTTCTTGCTTGTTTAGCTTCCATTTACTTTTCTGTACGCATTGGGCGTGGAGTATTTGGGATCTTCAGTGAAGTGTAGTATATTGTACTACCTGGATTAACCCTTAATGCATATGGTTAGATTTTATGTCAAAGCTGGCAAGGCACTGGCTTTAGTTGCTATTACCAGAGACTAGCTGTCAGGGATACTTTCTTGAACCTTTCTTTTCTTGTCGCTGTATTGTAGCATAAAAATCTAAAATGGGTCCATCCATTCATTACACCATGTAGTTGATGTGTGGCCCTGTATAGAATGCAGATATGCAACTTCTCTGAGTTCAGATCTGTACTATAAGTGCGTTATTTTAATTAAAACAATATGTGCCATGTGATTATGTTACATGACGGTATGATCCAGAGTTCAATTTATGATTCTTCCACGATGGAAACAGTGATTACCCGTTCACAATCTAAGTCTTCCTCAAGTAGTATGGATACAGTGCTGCCAGGATATTAAGTATATTCATGAAGTTGTGCAAAGTTTAAAATTGTTGTGGTATCTCGCATTTGTCAAATCCTCATATGTTGCTGGTGGTCATGCTTATGCCCAGGATATTAAGTAAGCTTGTGCTATGCTGTTACTAAATAAAAGCAATGTTCAGACTTATCTTTTGTTTGCTCTACTTAAAGAGTCCAATGTTTTACCCAGAGGGAAATTATATGTTTCCTTCTTACTGCTGTCTCCCGTGTGATGCCGAGAAAATCACTGATGTTTTTGTTTTACTTGGCCTACATTTTGGTTTTCAAATAGTTCTGCCTCTCAATTTGATATGTCTACTTCCTTTTGCTTAGTAATATGATGTGTTGTTTTCTAGCTCTAGGCCTACTTGTGTTCAAGGTTCAGTTGATTGTGTTTCTTAAGGGTGTTTTTTTAATTAGTGGCATCAATATGTGGCACTAATTTCATTGTGCATTGTACTGTGATTTTTTCAAGCAACACCATTATGGTACTTTTTTTAATTCCATTTCAAGTTTCACTTGATCACTAGCCTCTTTGTTCTCTCCTCGTCATCATGGCCTTTCTTAAGGGTGTTCAGGCATTTCTTTTCTTCTGTAAATTAGTGGTCTTCTATTCGTGTTGCGAACCCCAATATGGCATCTCACCATTCCCCATGATCCACATGCTAACTGTGGATTTATTTAATGGTAATATGATATTAACGGCCTTTTCTTCAGGATAAGCTGACACCTAATAAGGATGAGAACAATGGAGATACTAAGAGGCAACCTTTTGGGGTTAAGGATATAAACAACAACATGGCTTATGAGGCCGAAGAGAGCTTGAGTGGCGGCTTTTGGATCTTCAAGCCCTGCACTTTCCTGGTGGAGTGGCAGCAAAATAGTTCAGAGGCTTTAAAGCTACTGCACTTTACATAGTTAGGATCAATTCTTTGTTTTGGTTTGAAATAATCCCCAGTTACTCCTATTTGATTTATTCATATGATGGACATTTTGTCATGCAAATAAACAGAAGGCATATGTATTGTTACAAGTGAAGCCATCCATACAATTCGAGATATTAATAATCCCATATGTGGAATTCAAGATATAGAGAAATGTTATTCTTCTTCTAATTGGTTGCTTGACCAAATGTACTTCAGATGATCTTATTATTGTTCAATATATAGAGAAATATTATTGTACTTCATTGTAGTGGATGATGTCCATCCTAATTATTGAGATGATGGAAGTATTATTGAGGAGTTTTGTCTCGGACCGAACAAAACTGCCGAGGAAGAAGGGATAAATAAGTCACTCGATTCATATATAGAAGGGTCTAAATTCTTACCATGTGTACTTGCTCAAATAGAAGATTATTGAAAAATACACATATTTTCAATGAGATGTGATTTTGAATGAAACTCTACATTCCCTGCTCCGTGGTCATTCAATCCACAATCCCCCAGAGCAAGATCTTCCGGTTTGAAACATACTGGATTGCGCACCCTGGCTTTATGCAGACTGTGGAGGACGCTTGGAATAAACCCATAAAATTTGGCAAAGACAAAAATGCAGCTTCGATCCTTTGTCAAAAGCTAAAAGCTGTCAGATACGCCCTATCCCACTGGAGCAAAAAGATTTCCCGCCTAAAAATTGCCATTGAGAACTCAAATAAGGCCCTTCTTGAGCTGGATAGTCTTGAAGAACGACGTACACTTTCGATCCCTGAGCGTAACTTCAAAAAAATCCTCAAAAAACACCTCCTACGACTCCTTAGTTACCAAAAGGAGTACTGGAAGAAGAGATGCACAATCCGTTGGATTAAGTTTGGCGATGAAAACTCGAAATTTTTTCAAGCTGTTGCCACGGAACGATTCAGACGAAACTGCATTGCTACCCTAAAATCTGAAAATGGGTATACCGTCAAGGATCATGCAAGTAAAGAAGCTATCTTATTTCAAGCCTTCAAACAAAGGCTGGGTTCTTGCTCGAAACCTAACATGAAACTCAACCTATCGTCTCTGCTCCGTCACCAAGTGGACTTTGAGCGCCTCACTGCCCCGTTTGCAACGCATGAAATTGATGCTGCGATTAAGGAAATGCCCCCGGACAAAGCCCCGGGCCCGGATGGTTTCAATGGAGCCTTTCTGAAAGCTTGTTGGCCTATCATTAAAAATGATTTCTACAACTTATGCAATGAATTTCACAGAGGAGACTTGAATCTTGAAAGCGTAAATTATGGTTATATCACTCTGATACCAAAGAATGCCTCCCAGGAGACGGTCAATGACTTCCGCCCAATCACTTTGCTCAATTGTTGCCTTAAGCTGATCACCAAACTACTGGCCAATCGTCTCCAAAAAATCATCTTGCAGATAGTCCACCGTAATCAATACGGGTTCTTGCGTGGACGATCCATACATGACTGCTTAGCGTGGGCCTTCGAGTATATTCACCAGTGTCAAGCCTCGCAAAATGAGATTATCCTACTGAAACTTGATTTTGCCAAAGCCTTTGACACTATTCAACACTCGGCTATGCTCCACATTATGAAAAAAGTGGGTTTCAATGACAAATGGCTCCACTGGATGCAAAGTATCTTCAATTCTGGCAAATCCTCAGTCATTCTAAATGGTACTCCAGGAAGTTCTTTCCTATGCAAGTGCGGTGTGCGACAAGGTGACCCCCTCTCGCCTCTGATATTTGTTATAGCTGCGGATCTCCTTCAATCTGCAATCAACGAAGCTCTTCGGAATAATATCCTGAACTTACCAATCCAACGTGACACTAACGGGGATTACCCAGTTATCCAATACGCGGATGACACACTCATCATCCTGCCAGCTTGCACCCGGCAACTCACCAAGATTAAGGAAATTCTGGAGGATTACGCCACGTCAGTAGGGCTCAAAATCAACTTCCATAAGTCCACACTTGTGCCAATTAACACGCCTCCTGACAAATGCAAAGAACTGGATGAGCTGTTAGGTTGCACAGTGGGTTCCATGCCGTTCACATATCTGGGGCTGCCCCTAGGCACCACTCGTCCGACCGTGCTGGATCTGGCTCCGCTTGTTTGCAAAGCAGAAAGAAACATTACGGCTGCTATGTCTCTAATGTCGTACGCGGGGAAACTTGCTCTAATGAATTCGTTGGTAACCTCTCTTATCATGTTCACTATGGGTACCATTCGCATCCCACCAAAAATTATGGCCCAACTAGACAAGATCAGAAGGCATTGCCTATGGCAAAAACGGACCGAAGATGGGACCAAGAGCAATTCTCTTGCGGCTTGGGACATGGTCTGCAGGCCTAAGAAAAATGGTGGACTGGGAGTTGTCAACCTCAAAATACAGAATGACGCTTTGCTGCTTAAGTTTCTCCACAAGTTTTACAACAGGCATGATATCCCTTGGGTACATCTCATTTGAGATTCCTACTATGGTGACTCCATCCCTCATGCACATGATGCATGTGGCTCCTTCTGGTGGAAAGACTTAACTCAGCTAATGCCCATATATCGCGGCGTCACGCACGTAAAAATTGGGAATGGATCTTCTACGCTCTTTTGGAAAGATAATTGGAGCCAGTCCATATATGCTGATAGTTGCCCGAGAGCCTACTCATATGCTATCTCTGAAGATGTCCCGGTACAACACATTTTCACGTCCCCCCATCTGCAGGAAAACTTTCATCTCCCGCTTTCTATTCAGGCCCATGATGAGCTGCGATCCATCCAACTTGAAGTGGCCGAAAACACTCTTACGGAGGAACATGACACCTGGCAGTGTATTTGGGGCGGCAATACTTTTCAGACATCATCATACTACAGATTCTACTTCAGAGATGTAACTGCCCATGAAGCCTTCGGTTGGTTATGGAAAGCAAAGTGTACTCCCAAGCTCAAAACATTCGGGTGGTTCCTGCTGGTTGATCGCCTCAACACCAGAAACATGCTCAAGAGGAGGCACTACAACATTGGGACAAACTTCGACTGCCTCCTTTGTGGCCAACATGTTGAAGAAACGGTGGAACACCTCTTCTTTCACTGCACATTTAGTCAGGAATGTTGGCTACATCTAGGTTTCAACTGGTCTTTGCAGCATGACAGACTTGACATGATCAAACATCAGAAGACCGTGCACCCTAGAAAGATGTGGATGGATATTTTTTTGACGTCGGCCTGGAGTCTCTGGAAGGAGAGAAACAACCACCACTTTAGGAAAATTAAGCCATCAGTTGCTTCCTGGAAACAGAGGTTTAAGTTGGACTTTGACAATCTTAGATATAGAGTGAAACCTTCCAAACAACATATTGTATCTGCCATAGTTGGGTCCATACAGTAGGCGTCTTGTAAACTAGGGTGTCCCATGGTGGTGCCTCAACCACCCATGTATGTAAATCACACATGTAATTGTACCCCCTGAGGTTTTAGTAATATATATGCAGTAGGAACCTTTCCTACTGTCTTCACAGTCAAAAAAATAATGAAACTCTACGCTACCAAAGTAAAATGTGCATGTACATCTTGTTGTAGACAACAAACCTAATTTTCTGTTGAAGGGGGTTAAATTTGTTAACGTATGTGCATGCTCACAACTATACAACAATTAATACATGTTCTTTTCTACAATGCACACATGGATTAAAAAAGATACACGTATTTTCAGTGCATGATATTGAATGGGACTTTGTGCTAACATATTAGAATGTGCGCATACATCTATTGTAGACAGCAGGCCCCCGTTTTTTCCAACAAAGACAAATTAAATTTGTTGCCACATGTACTTGCCTGTATTTTTTTAATTAAACCATGGATTTCTTTTCATCACTAACATGAAATCAGCAGGTCTCTGCGCCATTTGGCGCAACGAGTCCACTAGTTAACTACACTGGGTCTAGGCCAGTCCTTCAGTTGTTGGGCCGGTTGCACCAGCGCGCCCATGTAAACCATCGACGTACAAAAAATATAGCCCATCCCATAGTATTAATATTTGTGGATATTTCATGTTGAATAGTCCCGCATGGATCAAATCAAATGATTGCCACCAATTTAAATTAGTTTAACGAGATTGCCTGGTGTGAGCTAATTATACGGGATCCTACATGCAAGATGAGAAGTGCTTTGCAGGCTGCATGATACAGTGAGCTAGGATACTTACAAAGTGGCCTAGGAAGTTGTGGCC
The DNA here is from genome assembly GCF_018294505.1 of Triticum aestivum. Lineage (NCBI taxonomy): Eukaryota > Viridiplantae > Streptophyta > Magnoliopsida > Poales > Poaceae > Triticum > Triticum aestivum. The sequence continues at coordinate 241,230,107 of NC_057804.1, forward strand.
CCCATATGTGCATGCATGCAAGACCCAACAACAAACTTCAACAAATGTTCGATGTCGCAAACGAACTAGCCGAAATGCGCTGGTTCCAGTAAAAAAAGAAATGGGAGCTAGCGAGAGCTTGTTGGTTGCAGAGGAGAAAAGAGCGGCGGTGCTCATCGCCGGCTGCGCGCGGACGATGGCGAAAGAAAGATGGGTAATGGGTCCGATTGCGTTGGAGTAGAAAATGAGTGGAGCAAAGCAACAAACGCGATAAGATAAGACTGGTCAAAGCGGCCCTGTGTCCAGGGCCCATGTGTGGACGTCTTTGGAACGCGCTTTCAAGATCTCAACTCGCAACAATGATTGTCACATTATAAACACGGTTAGGCGTTGCATTCTTTAGCAGGACGGTGTAAGGACATTTTTTTCTCCCGTTGCAACGCACGGGCATGTTTTGCTCTCTCTCTCTATATATATATATAATTTCTTCCTAATAATAAAGCACGGATTGACATTGTCGGGTTCACCGTCACAATACACTTCCGCCTAGTTGTAATACGCTTTTACGATTCGTATAGACAAAATCTTAATATAAACCAGGTGGTACTAATTTGGGGATGTTCTATATATGTGCATATTGTTTTCGCATGTTGTCCAAAATTATTAGGGCGACGCGGGCCGGCTCGGTCGCGTGGAGGTGCGGCTGCTCGGCGAGGCTTCTGCGGGGGCGCGGCTGGTAACGGTGCGTTGGCGAGGCTTCATCGAGGGAGCCGCTGGCGCTAAGGGGCGGCGCGAGTGCTCCCGGACTTTGGGCCACGCACCTGGATCTCGGCAGGGCGGCGGTGACACCATGCATGCATGGATGGATCAAGTACGCCGGCGGTGACCTTGATGGCCAACAAATTAAAGACAGGATCTTGAACCCAGCAGCTAATGTATGTCATGGGGTGGATCATGGAGCCACACCAGGCACCAGCGCACCCATGGGTGCGCGCCGTACAGCACGGCGGCCGGCACTGTCGACCCAAGGTACGTACCTGCCGGCCGGTCGTACGTCGTGGCCTTTGAAGATTGAACCTGTCCGTGGTGGCGAGCACTGACCACGCACGTCAACGCCGACGCCCAACTCCGAGAACGCAGCCGACGTCGATGTCCAAAGACATAAATATAGGAGCTTGACCCGCTGGGTGATGCTCATGGGGGAACGACTATAGAACCGCCGCGACGGACGCATCCATGGTTGCCGCGCCAGCCGGCCAGCACCGGCGACCCAAGTATGGTTGGAACGTCGTCGTGTCGAACCGCATAGCCGGCGAGCGAGGTGGATGTGAAGAGCCAGCTCCGGCAGAGAGCGCGAGGGGATGAAGCTGGCGGTCTTGGAGTGTTGATCCAGCCGGCCTGCCATGTATTGTATAACACTATAACCCTTGAAGAATCTAGGAAAATTAGTGTCCAAGACTTGAGGAGGTGATTCACCGTTGGATTCCTTGTGTTGTTTGAAGAGAAGAGAAGAAAAGAAGAAACGAGACGAGATGCTTGGGTTGGGCATTGTGCAGGCGGACCGCACGATGGAGTGCACGGGGGTCGTCGCGTGTCAAACAAGTTGTTGTGCTAGCTAGATCCGCATGTTCTCGCTCCGCAGTCGCCAAATCCAGTCGAGATTGACAGGATCCACTCTCGGGCAAGGTTTCTCTCTCTGTAAGTCGCTGTCACGACCCAAGGAAACTCCTACGAACGGAGTACATGTCGGCGGCCTGCGGGTCGGCGGATCGGCTCCGGCCGCCTCCACCATCACCTCCTCCTCCATGAACTACACATCCCGGACGCCCAAGGTGATCGCGTGCTGTGAGTGCGTGTTGGTGTGTGCTTCTCCCTTTGTACTGTTGGTCATGGGGTGGTGTTGCTCCTCTCCCTCTCTCGGATCAGTAACTGCATTATTCCCAAATAAATGTGTGCTTTTGTTCATATTCTGTCCACATCATGTTTGATGTTATGCTTATGAGGAGTTGAACTTCATTTTTTTTCAGGTTCTTCTTTGGTGTATCGGCCCCGGTGTAATTTGTTTTCAAAAGTGAGCTTGTTGTACAGTCCAATTCATCTAGGAGAATTAACTTATGGAGAGTTGTTCATGATGTTGCTTGCATTTTTTTGTCTAATAAACTGGATGCTTAAATTTTGGATATAAACATTGAGTAGGTGCTGAAATGTTTTGCTAATAATAGTTTCCAACTTGCTTTTAGCAGAACTGCAGAACTATAAAATATATATCAAAACTATTGTAGCTCAATCAATTTGCATATTTTAATTATGTGTACTCAATGGATTTGGTTTCCAGGACATGGACTTAAGATCAAGTTGGTTTATGTGTTGATGTTCTTCGGTAGAATAATTGTTCTTCTCCTTTAACATGATGCGTCGTTGACTTATTCTTTTAGATGCTCACATACACACACAAACGACATCCAGTAAACGCTTGGAACACCCGACGGATTGAAAGCATAGAAGCAAAGATTTCCAATACGAGGCCACGATGCCCCGACAGAGATGTAGCCAACATGCGCCCAATCCTTATTTCTTGATGTTGGAACAACAAGTAAGAGCATGTTCATGTTTACTTATTATGTTTTTTGAGAAATTTATGGGATTTACAAGCTGAAATTATTGACTGCTTCAAAAGATGTTTTAACCAAAATTGTTTGCATGGTATTTCCCTGATTCTGCATTCATGGAATTGCTAAAAAAATGAACAAGTTCAGTGATAGTTTTGTTCCTATTAATATTTCGTCCAAGGTGCTAGTTTGTTTCTTCACTTGATGATCTCCTAATGTTGAACTATCCATGTACTTATCTTTAAAGTTCTGTTGTCTTTCTAATTCTCTATCTAATAATAAAGCACAAGCTGCTTCTGCCTGTCTGTCGCACCTTTTTGCAAAAATGTTGAACCGTTATTTTACATTTTTCAAAAACTCCCTAGCCTTTTAGGTAATTCATTCGCGGATCATATTTAAGTGAAACAAATGCTTTTCTAAATTATCCGTATCTTTTAAACCGTAACTCCGATTTGAACATGTTATATATGAAATTTGATTACAAAAATATATAGAATATGAATATGAGATTATTTTTACATGTTAAGTATTTTATGTATTATTTTGGAAGAAATTTAAGTCAAACAAATGATTTTCTAAATCGTCCGTATCTTTTAAACGGTAACTCTGATTTTAACATGTTATATATGAAACTTTATTAAAAAAATGTATGGAATCTGAATATGATGTTAATTTTATCTGTTAAATATTTTTTAAATATTGTTTTGGAAGCAAACTTATAATCTATAGCACGATCTGTTTTTCTTTCGTGTCGGAGGTGATCCAGATTGCAAATAAACACCAACTATAACCATATAGGGAAAAAACATCGATTACTACACATGCATACCTCTAAAAAACATCACTAGAAAAAACAACAGATTTTTCATCGTGAGAGAGGGAGAGGGAGAGAGAGGAGAGAGGGAGAGAGAGACGCCTTAGGATTAACCACATTCAAACATGTTTTGGTTTGTGCGAACACTGAGGCCACCACCGGCGAGGGTGAGAAGGAAAATAAGCGGCAACAAAAATATGATGCCTCGCTAAAATAAAGGAGATGGGCCTATTATGGTATGGTTGCTGGGTTAAGAGCGTGCGTTATATTTTTTTTCTTCTGTTGCAACGTACGGGCTCTTTTGCTAGGAGAACAATTGTAATGTGGTATGCCATCCAGGAGCTCAATGTGTTAGGTTCTGTCCACGAGCTGCAAGAACTCGCTTAGTGCTTGAGGGCACCTGCTAGGCGACACTTGCCACCATCCGTCAACAATGGCTTGTTTCACCGTTCTCTCCCATGCTCTATTCTTAACTGCCGCGAATAAGTTTGGCAGGAGGTCTTGGATTCGCTCTTTACACAACCACCAATCTGTCCAAAGCAGTACCACCTCTCCATTTCCTAGCGTGCACTTGGTCGCTACCTTGTAGACCTGCAGGCGTTGTGCACTACATCCGTGAATCTTTTGAGAATATTTGAAGCATCATTTCATACTGGACCCAATGCCCCTACAGGAATACGAGTGTTCCCCTAAACATCGAATGGTTTCACAATAATAAGAACAAGTACAAGAATTATATAGCTTTTTTTGCAGGTAAGAGAATAAAAGAACATATATAAAATCATAAGAATTTCACAAGCATCAGAATATGTGATAAAATAATATTACAAATGAACATTGTTAGTCAATGGTTGTGCGCCAAATATAAATCCGTTACTGTACACGGCAACCTTGTTCTGCATTGCCCAGCAATCTAAGGCTAAGAGATATTCTCTGCAGGGGCAAAAAATAGTGCAACATTAAAACATGATATCTCCCGTAAGGTTCCAATGCAAATTTAGCCTTGAAGCTAACCTCCTGAGTATCACAGAGGTGTAATATTTTCCTAATAATAAAGGACGGATTGAATCCGTCGGGTTCACCGTCACAATACGTTCCTTTCCATGAATTTACGCTTTCAGTTTTTTTTCTTCAACACGTCCATATTTTTTCTTTATATATGCAAGGTGGTACTAATCTATCTAGTTTTTTTACGAGATCACGTTCATTTTTTCATCGAAATAAGAAGGCTAAAAAAATTTGTGCGTCCGGGGTTTGAACCGGAGACCTCTTTCTTGCATCGAAGGCGCAATGCAATGACCAACTGTGATAGCTAATTGTCGTGACCAGAGTCGAGTTGTCAAATATTTCTATAAGCTCTCGCACGTGTAATTAACTATACTGGGCCTAGGCCAGCCCTTCAGCTGTTGGGCCGGTTGCACCAACGCGCCCACATAAACCATCGATGTACAAAAAATAGAGCCCACCCCATAGTATTAATATTTATGGATATTTCATGTTGAATAGTCCCACATGGATCAAATCAAATGATTTCCACCAATTTAAATTAGTTTAACAAGATTGTTTGGTGTGAGCTAATTATACGGGATCCTACATGCAAGATGAGAAGTGTTTTGCAGGCTGCATGATACAGTGAGCTAGGATATTTACAAAGTGGCCTAGGAAGCTGTGGCGCCCATGTGTGCATGCATGCAAGACACAACAACAAACTTCAACAAATGTTCGATGTAGCAAATGAACTAGCCGAAATGCGCACAATACGCTTTTTCCCATGAATTTACGCTTTCAGTTTTTTAACCTATATTATTTTCGCTATCCAAGGTGGTACTATTTACATGTAATTTTATCCGTCGTTTCGTGTTGTAAGTGCATCTAGTGCCCCTTAGTGATTTTGGTGTATTGAAGACTTATAGGTTAAGGAACTAATGCGTTTGTGAGTGTACACAGGTCTATAAGTCAATGAGGAGTTTGATATTTACAGAGAAAGTCGACCCCTAAAAATGAATATCTTCGACTGAAGATTTTGGTATTTCTGAAGACTTTCGTGAAGACTTTGAAAGTGAAGAAATTGATGTGTCCGTGAAGACTTGATATTCATACGAGGAATATGAAGCTTGAAGACTTTCGTTTTCATAGTTTTGTTTTTCTCTTTCTTGAGTCATAGGAAACACCGTACTGTTAAAGGGGGTCGAGGAAATACTAAGGAAAAAATCCAAGTGATGCTCAACTCAAAATCCTAAACCTACCAAACCCTTCGAGTGAAGGTTTTGGAAATCTCATACAGTTCAGTCACTTTCTTCAGTAACAGAGACGAAGTTCTTCTAGTCACTGAGGAATTTGTTCTGACTGAGGAGTTAGGAATTCGCCAGTGTGGATTGCCTACACAGTGAGGAACATGATAGCCCTGAGGAATTTGATAGTCAAATTTCCGACCGTTGATGTGCTACGCGCCAGCTGTCCCAAAATATCTTATCCACCTAACGGTCATATCAGACAAGGGCATTTATGTCTTATCATGTCGGGTTGCTCCCTAGGCTATAAATAACCGCCCCCTACAACCACTAGCTGGTTGGCTGCTCCGAGAGAAACTGACACTTGTCATTTGAGAGCAACCCATCCTCTGAGGACTTTGAACGAAAATCATCGAGTGAGGAAAAACCCAAACACCTACAAACCCAAAGTGATTGAGCATCACTGAAGAGATTGATCCTGCGTGGATCCGACGCTTGTTACCTTTGAAGACTGTGCTTCTTCCAGACGGTTAAGTGTCATGGTCTAGAGCATCCAAGAGGAATTGTGGATCGCCGAGTGACCGAGTCTGTGAAGGTTTGGAAGTCGCCTGAAGACTTACCACGAGTGATTGGACGAGATCTGTGTGATCTTAGTTCAAGAAGAATACGGTGAGGACTTGGTGTCCTGAGCTGCGTGCTCAGCGACTGGGTGTCCGGGACTGCGTGTCCTCAAGTTTAAATACTCAGCCGCTCCAACCAGACGTACAACTGAGACAGCTGTTGGAACTGGTCTAACAAATCATTGTCTTCACCAACCTTACTAGTTCTATTTCCTCAACTCTTTCATTTCCTCATTACTGTGTTGAGTGATTATTCATATCTGTGTTTGAAGACTTTGACTGAAGACTTTCTCAATTTCCTCAGTTCAATTCTTCAGTCTGTTTGTCTTCATCTTGTGTTATCCTGTGTTTACCCTTTTTGTACTCTGTGCTTGTCTTCATTTCATCATGATGACTAAGTCTGTATCCTGTTATGCTTATTTCTGAGTACTTATTCCGCTGCTAGTAGTTCTTCGATAAGGAATTTCCTCACCGGCAAATTCCTTAGTGAAGAATTCATAAAAATTGCCTATTCACCCCCCTCTAGTCGATATAACGCACTTTCAATTCGTATCAGAGCAAGATACTCCCTTGTTCTGTGTGATTTTGGTTTAACCACATGGAGTTCTAGTTATGTCGACCGCAGGTATGATCAAGGTCTCCGCTGGGTGTCCTACCTTCGATGGCACGGACTACCCCTACTGGAAGAATAAGATGCGAATGCATCTTAAAGAAATTGATAACGATCTCTGGTACGTTGTGGAAAATGGTGTTCCCTCAGTCACACCTTCTCTGAATGCTGCTGATGTGAAGAGATTCAAGCAACTCGATTCTCAAGTGAAGAATATCATATGTGGCCATCTGAGTAAAGGACAGTATGGTAGAGTGAGTGCTTTGGAAACTGCTAAGCTTATCTGGGATAGGCTCTCCAAAGTAAACGAAGGAGTCTCAACTCAACATGACTCTCATGTTGACGTTCTTCGCAATCTCTTCAACCGCTTCAAAAGACTCGACAATGAAAATGTTCAGCAAACCTTCGATCGCCTCACTGACATCTCAAATGAGCTTCAAGCGCTTGGCGCCACTAACATCACCGACCATGAGGTGGTGAAGAAATTGCTGAGATCGCTAGATTTCTCATTTGATACTCTGGCACTGATGGTTCAAGAGCGATCTGATTACAAGTCACTTGATCCCGCTGATATTCTCGAGAGGCTAAATACTCATGAGTTCCAGCTTGCTGAAAAGAGAGATCTCTATGGTTCAAGCTATGGCAAACCACATGCCCTGAAGGCCAAAGCTGTGCCTGAATCTGAATGTGAAGACTCTGGTAGTAGCCTTGGTGATCCTGAAGAATTGAGCCAGGAGCTAGCACTGCTCGTGAAGAAGTTCCAGAAGTTCTCAAGACGTGGTCGCTTTGGAAAATCCTCAAGAAGCAGTGATTCCTCATCAAGTGACTATAAGAGAAGACTTTGCCACAAATGCAAGAAACCTGGTCACTATATTCAGGATTGTCCTCAATGGGAAAAGGAATTAAAGAAGAAGAAATACAAGGATTATAGTTCTGATAATGCTAAGAAGAAGAAGAAATCTTCAAAATCTTCATCATCAACATCCTCGAAGTCTTCATCTCACAAGTAGAGCAGCTCCAAGAAGGCTCGGGCATTCATTGGAAAGGAAATGGACTCTAAACCTAAATCTGAGGAACATGAAGAAGAGGAGGCATCTAAGGAGTCAGAGTCTGGTGTGGCGAGTCTGGCTCTCGCTACTGCTTTCATCAGCAAGTCTATCTTCAACTCTGAAGAAATTGACCGCACCAACAAGGCTGACGAAGACAATGATGACTACGCTCCCACCTATTGCTTCATGGCAAAAGGTGCCAAGGATGATCAGCCCAAAGTCAACGAGTGGGTTCTCGATAGTGGATGTACAAATCACATGACTGGTGACAAGAATATATTAATGGATGCTCCCTTAACACCATCACATCTAAAGCATATCATCTTCGCTGACAAAGGCAAAAGTCAGGTATTGGATCTAGGTAAGGTTGTGATCTCAAAGGATTGACACATGGACAAAGTTATGCTTGTCGAGTCCTTAGGATACAACCTCATGTCTGTCTCAATGCTTTGTGATCTCGATATGGTTGTTGTCTTTGGAAGATATCGATGTGTTGTGATCATGAAAGCTGACTATTCCAAAGTCTTCGAAGGCTTTAGGAGAGGAGATTTGTATATTGTTGATTTCTCTACAGGACCACAACCAGCAATGTGCTTACTTGCAAAAGCTTCAGAAGGCTGGCTATGGCATCGACGACTTGGTCATGCTGGCATGAGGAATCTAAACACGCTTGCGAAGAAGAAGCATGTCATTGGCATTGAGAATGTCAAATTCATCAAGGATCACTTATGTGGAGCTTGTGAAGCTGGAAAGATGACCAAGGCCAAGCATCCAGCGAAGACTATCATGACCACTACTCGTCCATTCGAATTGCTTCACATGGATCTCTTTGGTCCTAATCATTATTCTGTTGTTTCGAATGATGCATATCTATATGGCTTTGTTATTGTTGATGACTATTCTCGTTGCACATGGGTATACATTGTCACTTACAAACATGAAGTGCAGGAGATCTTCAAACGATTTTCCTCGAGGGCTTCAACCAACTTTGGTGTGAAGATCAAGCACATGTGAACTGACAATGGGACTGAGTACAAGAATTTCGGTCTTGATGGCTATCTTGATGAACTTGGTATTACACATGAGTTATCTGCTCCTTATACTCCTCAGCAGAATGGCGTCGTGGAGCGCAAGAACAGAACCCTCGCTGAAATGGCTCGCACTATGCTTGATGAATACAAAACGCCTCGTCGTTTTTGGATTGATGCAATTGATACTGCGTGCCACATTATCAATCGGGTATATCTTCACAAATTCTTCAAGAAGACTGCCTATGAACTCCTCACTGACAAGAAACCCAATATGAGTTACTTAAAAGTCTTCGGTGCTATATGTTGGATTAGAGATCCTCATCACAATGCTAAATTTGCACCGAAAGCACATGAAGGTTTTATGCTTGGTTACGGAAAGGACTCGCACACCTACAGAGTCTTCAACAACGTTCTTCACAAGGTTGTTGAAATTGTAAATGTGCGGTTCGATGAAACTAATGGCTCGCAAAGAGAGCACCTACCTTCTGTGATAGATGAACCAGAACCTGAGGATTCTATCAAGTTCAAGGCTACTGAGGATGTTATTCCTACCAAAGAATCTGTTGAAGAATTCATTCCAGAACGTGAAGAAAATCGAGCTGGTGCACCTGATGAAAATGCTGAAGAAAATGGTGCTGAAGAAAATGCTGATCAAATTCCTCAACGACAACCAGCTCATCCTCGCATTGCAAAAGAAGTGCAAGTTGAAAAGATCATCGATGACATTCAAGCGCCAGGTCCTCTCACACGCTCAAAAGCTTCACATTTATCTAACTTTTGTGGGCACTATGCTTTTGTCTCTATCACAGAGCCCACTAAGGTAGATGAAGCATTTCTGGAGCCTGAGTGGATTCAGGCCATGCAAGAAGAATTACATCAGTTCGAGCTCAACAATGTCTGGGAACTGGTCAAACGTCCAGATCCTCGCAAGCATAATATCATCGGCACAAAGTGGATCTACCGCAACAAGCAAGATGAAAATGGCCTTGTGGTGAGGAATAAGGCACGACTTGTAGCTCAAGGCTACACACAGGTTGAAGGAATTGATTTCGATGAAACTTTTGCACCTGTTGCTAGACTTGAGGCTATTCGCATATTACTTGCTTATGCTAACCATCATAATATTATCTTACAACAAATGGATGTGAAAAGTGCATTCCTCAATGGTAAGCTTGAGGAAGAAGTATATGTTGCTCAACCCCCAGGTTTTGAAGATCCAAAGAATCCTGACAAAGTCTTCAGACTTAACAAGGCCCTGTATGGCCTCAAGCAGGCCCCTCGGGCGTGGTATGACACTTTGAAGGAATTCTTCATGAAGAATGGCTTCACACCCGGTTCACTCGACCCTACTCTCTTTACTAAATCTTATGATGGTGAACTGTTTGTGTGCCAAATATACGTTGATGATATTATCTTTGGCTGTACTGACCAACGTTATAGTGATGAATTTGCCTATATGATGAGTAAAGAATATCAAATGTCTATGATGGGAGAGTTGAAATTCTTTTTAGGTCTTCAAATTCGTCAACAGCACAATGGTATATTCATATCTCAGGAGAAATACCTCAAGGAAGTTCTGAGGAAATTCGGCATGCAAGACTGCAAAGGCGTCAAAATTCCTATGCCCACAAATGGCCATCTATGCACTGATGAAAATGGTATTGACTTCGATCACAAGGTATACCGCTCCATGATTGGCTCTTTATTGTACTTATGTGCATCTAGGCCAGATATAATGCTTAGTGTTTGCATGTGTGCCCGATTTCAAGCTGCACCGAAGGAATCACACCATAAGGCTGTGAAGCATATTCTTTGATATCTAGCTCACACACCAACACTAGGATTATGGTACCCCAAGGGCTCTACTTTTGATCTCATTGGATATTCTGACTCTGACTATGCTGGTGATCGTGTGGACCGCAAGTCAACATCTGGTACTTGTCATTTCCTCGGACGATCCTTGGTCTGTTGGTCCTCGAAGAAAGAGAACTGCGTATCACTGTCTACTGCAGAGGCTGAGTACATTGCTACTGGTTCTTGCTGTGCTCAACTGCTATGGATGAAGCAAACCCTCAAGGACTATGGCATCAACGTGAAAATGTGCCTCTCCTCTGTGACAATGAGAGTGCCATCAAGATTGCTCACAACCCAGTTCAGCACTCGGAGACAAAGCACATACAGATTCGTCATCATTTTCTTCGTGATCATGTGTTGAAGGGCGACATCTCCATCGAGCACGTGAAGACTGAAGAACAGCTAGCCGATATCTTCACAAAGCCCTTGGATGAGAAGAGATTTAGCAAGTTTTGGTGTGAGCTAAATATCTTAGAATTTTCGAATGTTCTTTGAAAAAGGACACACATTCTGACACTTATGCAAAATTGATGACTTAGATGTGCAACACATGAAGAAACGTTTTTCTTCAATAAATGAAGAATGACACTCTAAGTGTGAAGAAATTAATGAAGAATTTGATTCTCAGAACCCTACGACAATTGTACGTGGTGTCTGAAATCATCATTCTTATATGGTGGGTCACGCCACCACCAAAGTTGAAAATCTTCATTTTTGAAATTCCTTAGTTTTTGAAATTCTTCAGTTTTTCAAATTCTTCAACTTTGAAAAATCTTCACTATTTCTGTCATTTTTCTTCGTTGAATATATATATATATATATATATATATGAGTTTATATCCTCTACAGCATTCACTTATTGCTATTTCTTCAAGTTGCATTTTTCTGCTAGGTGAATGTGATCGGACCCTTCCCCCTCTATGCTATACTCAATCCAATCTATTCACAAATTCTTCATGTGCGTTCTATTTGAAACTCGTTCAAAATCTTCACTGTGTCTTTGACAGCTGAAGAATTTGCGAACGGAACTTTAAAACTAATCTTATCCAAAATTTTCGGTTTTACCGCTCAATCCGTTCCGGATCCCACGATAGACTTATCTATTCACCCACGATCTAACACGATCTCCACTCCACAGTACGTGGGTGACACATGTCAAGCGAAGGAGAAGGGTCAGGGGCAGGTTCGTCTAAAATATTCGGGGGAACAGTTTTTCACTGCGACTATAAATACCCCCTCATCCCTTCCTCACTTCCTTTACTCCGCTCGACCGCTCTCTCTCTCTCGCTCGAGCTCCTCAAACCCTAGCGCCACCGCTAGTCCATCGTCGCCGGTGAGGAAGAGCTTCACTGCCTCGACCTCGTCGCCGTCGTACTCGCGCCGACCGCGGAAATCTTCACTCCGCCACCGCCGTAGCTGTCTTCCTCCGCCAAGTTAGGGCGTGGAAGATCTACATCGACGAACTTCACAGTTCTACTTCTCAGTTCATCGTGTTCTTCACACAGGATAATTAAAAGTTACATTTACTACCCCTTTTGATTCGAAATTTCACAACAAAATCTTCGAAGGTGTTTTATTCTTCAAATCCTCACACACAAAACACCTCGCTAGTCATCTGTTCTTGATTCGTTTCTCTAAGCATCATTTTTCTTCAAGATTCCTCAATTGTGTGGATCTTCGATCTATACAACTCTGGAACCTAAGACAAAGAACGCTTAGTGAAATTCTTCAAGGCTCATCTGGTTAAATTCCTCAAACTTGTTCTTTTTGAAAAACCTTCTGAGAACGCATATGACCTCTCCAAATTCCTCGCAACTATACTCTGTTCACAGGTACTCATGTCCGCTGCTGAATCACTAGATTCTCATCAACTTAACTCATTTGCAGCGTTCCTCGAATAAAAGTTGCACACTTCTTCAGAAAATTCGATTGTTCAAATTCCTCATCTGAAGAATATGGCTGATGGTAAGAGGCCGCAGAAAGGAGGAAAGAAGCCAGAGGTCATGACTGCTTTTGAAATCCCTGAGGACCTCTATGCTGATTATTGCACACCTGATGAGGCTAAGTATGGAAAAGAAACCAAAACTTAGCGCAAGGTGCGCATACAGAAGATTGAACGGAGATGGGCAAGAGAATGGAGGGAGTACAAATATGTGACTCCAAAGTATATGAAGAAATTCGCACTTAATCCTCCATGCCCAAGAGCTCCATTGGCACCTGGCCAAAGAGCTGACCCCACCAGCATCAAGCGTGGTGAGGATTTTCCTGAAGAATGGGCCAAGCGCCAAGCTAAGTTGGCGAGACAAGCTAAAGAAGCAGTGAGGAAATTCAATGAAGACTCTGCTGCTGCTACTGCCACTGAGGCCTCTGTCAAGCCAAAGAAATCAATGGCAAAGAAGCCTGCTCACAAGCCAAGTGCTTCACTAACTATGCCCTCACAGACAAGTTCCTCAGCAATGCCCTCACGGCCAGATTCTTCAAAGCCCTCAGGCCAGTACCAACCCCTGCTCCTCCTCAAAAGTCCTCAGCTGCTCCGGCAAAGTCCTCAACACATGTACATCTGGCTACATGCCAAAGGACAACATGCATCTCTATTGCCTCTGGTGCCTCAGCAAGTTCCTCAGCTGCACCAAAATCTTCATCAGGCCCCACTCTGTTGAAGACTAAGGCAACGGCTGGTCGAGGTACTCGGCCTAGTCCGAAGAAGAAACATGTTGCTTTCCACGTGCCATCTGACGATGAAGCTGATGATGATGAACTTGCAGAAATCATCAGAGACCTACAAGAAAGGGCCGCTAGAGCCAAAGGCACAAATGTGCCACTGCTTTTGGATCCAAGGGCGATCCTTGATTACATTGATCTCTGGCACAAGGATCCAAATACTCCTATGCCTAATTTCAAGTTGACTCCTGGTCAAAGTCACATGTTGACCCATTTCATCACTGAAGAGAAATGGAAATTTGAGAAGGCCAGGCAGATCAAGAAGACTCAGTTCAGAAAGGAGAAGTTCCTGAAGAATAACGTTGTCAATATGACACCTGATGAACTCCTCAAGATCCAAGCTGAAATCAAAACCCTCAGCAATGACTTCAATGCTTACTATGCTGATTGGCAAGGAGCCAAAGTCAGGTTTGTGAAACTGACTGAGAAATTCACAAATGTTGCAGCCCCATCGCAACAAGAAATTCCTCATGCTGAAGCATCTGCTCAGCCAACTGAAGAACATGCCAGCACCGCTGATGACATTCAGGCTGCTGAAGAAAATGCTAGTTCCAGGGCTGATGACTCCATTCCAGCCGCTGAAGAAATTGTCAGGGCATCCACTAGTGGTGCGCCTGAAGAAACTGAAAATGTCAGGGCAACTGCATCAGTTGCGCCTGAGGAAATTCAACCAGATTCCTCAGCTCCTCCTGCGCCTACACCAACTCCTATTCTTCCATCTGCATCAGATGTGAGGAAGACCAAGGCTGCAGAGCGAGCTGCAGTGAAGAAGAGGAAAGCATCCAGTGCTTCAGAATCTTCAGCTCCAAAGAAGATGAAGCCTCTGACAAGTTCTATTGAGAATCCAATTGATGTTGTTCCAATTTCCACCATGTCATCAAAGGACCTTGTTCCTTTTGGTGAGGAATATGTGATCCCAAGCGGATCTAATGAAGAACCTCAATCTGCTGCTTCGTCAGAGCAGGTTGATGAAGAAATTGGAGTGGATGCGATCCCTTCAACACATGTTGCTTCCTCGCCAATGCCTCAGTTCACTGCTGAAGAGGCTGGCGTTGAAGAAATTGAAGATGAAGACGTGGACATTGGCTGCACAACGCCCGTGATGAATGATGACTTTTGGGAAAGTCAGCACCCCAATACTCCACTCTTCACCCCACTTTAACAAATACCTCAGTCCCCTGCACCAACTGTTCAAATGGACTCTGAAGAAACTCATCCCACTTCGTCTGTGCATGAAGACATTCCAGCCGCTAGTGCTGAAGAAGCTGCTGCCGTTGAACCCTTGAACACGCAGCCTGCTACTGAAAAGGAACCAGAAATTCCTCAGCCTGAAGAACCTGAGATTGCGATTCCAGAGGTTGTGATGCAACTCACTGACACTCCAGTGCCCAAGCCAACGGATCCATTCTCAAAGAAGCAAAAGTTCAAGGCTGAAGATTTCTTCAGCGAGCATGTGTTCTTCACTGACTATAACCCCTATGACTCTGCTCGCATAAGGAAGAGGCGTTTCTGGATAGCAAGTCAAGCAAATTTCTATTCCTCAGTATTGTTCAACAAAGACAAAGTCTTCGATCATGAACACATTCCTCATGTAGACATGGAGTCTCTGCCGTGCTTCGAGCCAGTCCTCAGTGTTCTTCACGATGCTGGACTGTTAAATTTCTGCACTGACATCTGTGACTGGAATGAAGAACTCATTCTTCAATTCTATGCAACGCTGCACATCACAGGAAACTCTGAAGATGTGAATTCATGGGTGTTGGACTGGATGTCTGAAAATACTCACTACAAGGCACCAGCAACTGAATTGCTTCGTGCCCTCCCACTCAGTCCTCCCCTTGACGGTGCTCGTTGTGTCTACAGTGAACCTGAACTTTCAAATCATTTCATGCAAGTGCTGATGAAGCCATTGAAGCCAGGGCAGGCTCCTCGAACCAAATTCCTCGTCAAGGAATTACTATATGTGCCCCGGACTGTCTATCGCATTCTGTCGAAGACAATGAGTCCTATCAAAGGCCACGACTCAAATGATGAAGAGGTCGTTGGCATCATGAAGAACATGCTTTTCAATATCATTCATGGCGTTCCCGTCAACTTCCATGATTTCTTCATGAGGACTCTGGCAAATATTGCTATGTCACCATTTGAGCTGAAGCCTTATGCACCATGGATTATGAGATTCATTAGGACAAGGGCTTCACTGAATTACAAAGCTGACACTTTGAACCATGGCAGCTACTTGCCTCTGATTGAAGTCCTCAAACGGACATATTCCTCAGCTGATGACAAAGGCAAGGCAACTGCTTGTATAGATGAAGGCATTCGTCCATTGGATGGTCAATTTCGCAAGGCTGCATCCTACTCCACCAATGATGACTCTGCCACACATGACTCTGCCGCCAAGCAAAATCCTCAAGCCACAGCTCCCAGGGTGATGACTGATCGTGAGTTACTCCTCAGTCTTCATCAGAAGGTTGATCGCAATCATAAATGGGTCAAGCGTCAGTTTGGTTCAATTCTTCACAACATGACCTCAACACACAATGCAGTGAAGAAAAACCAATACTACCTCCATGAAACCTTCAACCGTACCTGGGCTGTTCTATCTCATGTCTACAGCGCTGCAGATCTGAAGAATATGGGTCTCAAGGAAGAATTTGACTGGTCTGCACCTCCACCGAAGAAATTCAAGAAGGTCAAAGTTCCTTCCTTGGTGGCCAGCTCCTATTCTTCATCACGCGAGACTGATGAAAATGAAGACTTGGACGACACTGCGGCAGGCCCTACTACAACAACCGACCCCAACAACGCTGGCGCTCCTCCATCAACTTGATATTCTTCAGGGGCGTTAGTCCTCAGTTTCGATCCTTTTGGTCATTCGATGACAAAGGGGGAAAAATTTGAGTTAGTCTTCAAGCGGGTCTATTATATGGGCGTTTATTTTTGCTAAGTTACAACTCTCGTTCTTCTGAAACTTTATTGGATCGAGTTGTAATCTTAAACCCGATGGTGCCCTGATACTTTTGATGCACTGTGCTTTGATACTCTCGATATGTTATTCTGCATGCTTGTTCCTCATTAATGTTACTGCACGCATGCTGAATTTCATCAGGCACCATATTTCATCATGCATTTCAAATTCTTCATATCATATGTCAAATGCGTGTATGAATTACAAGATATAGGGGGAGATCTCCATGATTCAACTCTTCAAGTGTGCATTGCTTCAAAAGCAAATTCCTCACTATGCACATCTTCAGGGGGAGTTCTTCTATATCTTGCAATCAAATTCCTCAATATCAGTACTTACACTTCATATGTTTATCCCCGTTGAAAACTTAACCTATATTGTCATCAATCACCAAAAAGGGGGAGATTGTAAGTGCATCTAGTGCCCCTTAGTGATTTTTGTGTATTGAAGACTTATAGGTTAAGGGACTAATGCATTTGTGAGTGTACACAGGTCTACAAGTCTATGAGGAGTTTGATATTTACAGGGAAAGTCGACCCCTAAAAATGAATATCTTCGACTGAAGATTTTGGTATTTCTGAAGACTTTCATGAAGACTTTGAAAGTGAAGAAATTGGTGTTCCGTGAAGACTTGATATTCATGCGAGGAATATGAAGCTTGAAGACTTTCGTTTTCATAGTTTTGTTTTTCTCTTTCTTGAGTCATAGGAAACACCGTACTGTTAAAGGGGGTCGAGGAAATACTAAGGAAAAATTTCCAAGTGATGCTCAACTCAAAATCCTAAACCTACCAAACCCTTCGAGTGAAGCCTTTGGAAATCTCATACAGTTCAGTCACTTTCTTCAGTGACAGAGACGAAGTTCTTCTGGTCGCTGAGGAATTTGTTCTGACTGAGGAGTTAGGAATTCGCCAGTGCGGATTGCCTACACAGTGAGGAACATGATAGCCTGAGGAATTTGAGAGTCAAATTTCCGACCGTTGCTGTGCTGCGCGCCAGCTGTCCCAAAATATCTTATCCACCTAACGGTCATATCAGACAAGGGCATTTATGTCTTATCATGTCGGGCTGCTCCCTAGGCTATAAATAGCCGCCCCCTACAACCACTAGTTGGTTGGCTGCTCCGAGAGAAACTGACACTTGTCATTTGAGAGCAACCCATCCTCCGAGGACTTTGAGCGAAAATCATCGAGTGAGGAAAACCCAAACCCAAACACCTACAAACCCCAAAGTGATTGAGCATCACTGAAGAGATTGATCCTGCGTGGATCCGACGCTTGTTACCTTTGAAGACTGTGCTTCTTCCAGACGGTTAGGCGTCATGGTCTAGAGCATCCAAGAGGAATTGTGGATCGCCGAGTGACCGAGTCTGTGAAGGTTTGGAAGTCGCCTGAAGACTTACCACGAGTGATTGGACGAGATCTGTGTGATCTTAGTTCAAGGAGAATACGGTGAGGACTTGGTGTCCTGAGCTGCGTGCTCAGCGCCTGGGTGTCCGGGACTGCGTGTCCTCGAGTTTAAATACTCAGCCGCTCCAACCAGACGTACAACTGAGACAACTGTTGGAACTGGTCTAACAAATCATTGTCTTCACCAACCTTACTGGTTCTATTTCCTCAACTCTTTCATTTCCTCATTACTGTGTTGAGTGATTGTTCATATCTGTGTTTGAAGACTTTGACTGAAGACTTTCTCAATTTCCTCAGTTCAATTCTTCAGTCTGTTTGTCTTCATCTTGTGTTATCCTGTGTTCACGCTTTCTGTACTCTGTGCTTGTCTTCATTTCATCATGATGACTAAGTCTGTATCATGTTATGCTTATTTCTGAGTACTTATTTCGCTGCTAGTAGTTCTTCGCTAAGGAATTTCCTCACCGGCAAATTCCTTAGTGAAGAATTCATAAAAATCGCCTATTCACCCCCCTTCTAGTCGATATAACGCACTTTCACGTGTGCTAAGAAAATTAAGTCCCAACTGACTGGGCCTCAACCTGAAGTTTCGCACGCCACCTGGTCATACGTCATGGTTTATTACTCGTACGATCCATCGTACCGGGCCTGGGCCTTGACCCACACTGCCTACTTAGCATCGCGTCGCTTATCAATTCTAAAAATCCAATACAAGTATAGTCTCGCCTTGCTGTTCCATGTATTTTCACCGGTTCATATGTACGAGAGTTACAACGAAGATCAATCGCATTAGAAATTAATTTCCTCCGCAAAGGGAAGCGGCAGAGGGGCAAAAGTGCTGCTGGAGGCGGGGGGTGCTCAGCTGACGCCTGACGCGGTGGTGGCCGGAGGAGGAGGTACAGAAGGCAGGGGCGCAAGGGAGAGAAAGTCCATGGAAGGGAAGGGCCGGTCGGCGGGTGAGTGGCCATGGGCGTTGTTGCCTGGAGGAGGAGGTACAGAGGAGAAGGGGAGGGAGGACTCAGTCGGCATGGAAGAAGTGGCTCCGGGGAGGGTGGACGCGCGAGATCGGGCGAGGAGGGATGGTGCCCTGGCGGCGGCGGTTGCCTGAGTCGCGTGGGGATCGAGCAGGAGAGAGCGAGTGGGGATCGAGCAGACGCTCTCCCCCTATGCTAGGGTTAGTGGGGATCGAGCTGGGCTATAACTGGGCCAGTTTGGTCTTGGAGCCCGCTGGGATGCTGTTGCTGCTGCGCCCACTGTGCATTGCCATATTTCAAAAGAAAAAAAGTAGAGACGAAGAGAACAAAATCAAAAAAAATCTGTTAGCTACTCTGACATATATCAAAGCTTCACAGATTGAATTGCAAGTAATGGATTTAAAAATATTTAGAAACAGAGAACTGGTCTTGTGGTGTTATAACAAGCGTAAATATGTGAAGATGTTGCACGGCGCTTGGAGTGGGTGTACAAGATATGTGTGTGCCTTTTTTTTAGAGAATACCTTATATGCGAAATGCTTGTGTTTGGACCAAGTTCAAATAATACAAAAATTGCATTAAAATGTATATAAAAAATCTCACTCCGTCAGATAATAGCCCGAAGTTAAAGGAGGTGCCGTCGGAGGACATGGATGCGGTAATTGCAGACGCCAAAAATCCTACCATCATCGACAATGGTGATGAACATTAAAAATGGCAACGTAAATGAGTCACTAGAAATGTTCGACGTTTTTTTCCTTTCGGTGCAATGCACAAACACATTATTGATGCGTGCAAAGATGAAAAGAGAACCATTTTTATAAACACAACACAGACGTAGACGCTCACAAGTCACAAGCACGTACATACACTCAATCTATGAGTGCGCACACGCATTTCAGGTCCTTGTGAGCACCTTCGAAAGACTAGATTGACGGGTCCTGAGATTGTTAAGTTACCCTATAAGATGATTCATACTAAACTGCGGATACGAGCTTTATGTAACCATTGATTTCCATATTGTTTCAAACTGTGACTATAAAGATTTTTTTCATAATATTATTTGATGATGTTGTTAGGTGTGTGTATTAGGGATGTTTTTTTCCTCCCGTTGCAATGCACGGGCATGTTTGTTAGTATATATATATATATTATCTCTCCCTAATCTTTCCCTAATAATAAAGTACGGATTGACTCCGTGGGTTTACCGTCACAATACGCTTTTTACCGTGATTTTACGCTTTCAATTTGAAAGATATATATATACGAGGTGGTATTAATTCAAGCACATATGCTGCTTTTAATCTGTTGGGTCGCACGGCCACCGTGCTGGGCCTGATCCACTTTTATTTTCCTTCAACTCAGGGGGCAAAAAATTGACTCCGTGGGTTCACCGTCACAATACGCTTTTTACCGTGATTTTACACTTTCAATTTGAAAGATATATATATACAAGGTGGTACTAATTCGAGCACATATGCTGCTTTTAATCTGTTGGGTCGCACGGCCGCCGTGCTGGGCCTGATCCACTTTTATTTTCCTTCAACTCAGGGGGCAAAAAATTAGTCCCGGCGGCGTGGGGGATCGAACACAGCACATTTCTTTCCATCGCAAAGGCTGCATCCGGCTGCTCTACTCCACAATTGCATGCAAATTCAGGATTAGGTACATAAGGAAAAAATAGTTCGACATCGTCTGTCCCCGGCTGGGCCTATCTGGCGCCCCTGGTGGGCCTATGCGCGCACACAAAATTAACCCACCAATCCGTTAATTTGTCTATTTATAAATAGTCCCACCTTGCTATCTTAAATTAAATTCTTCTAATTTATATATGTCTTTTAGGTTTCAGGGTCTCAAGGAGCGACTCGGGAATCAAAACTGTTTCAAACGATCTAACAGATTAGATCTCAGAGAGAGATAACGAGGGACAACGATGAAGAGACCTAATATAGTGGCTCCTTATATATATAATAAGGAAAAGGGTACTGCCACATGACAGCTATGTTTTTTTTTACTTCTCCATCTATTTCTGCATGTTAAGTCATAAAATCCCTCGATAATTGGTAAAGAGTAGAAGATATGTGCCAGAATCAACAATTCAACACATATAGTTACAAAATAAAAGAAATTATACTGATAAAAACACATCATAATCGACCAAACTTGCATGCAGAAGCGTTTTCAGAATAAAAGAAAATTAATACAAAGTAATATACCCTACTTAAATTAAATAGTATTTTAAGTAAAAACTGATTTGTATCCTTAGCGATGGGTTCCACTAAAATGTATAATCAATCACTATATAATCAGATTGACATAATATGACATTTCTATTTCGTCGGAGTTGTATGGTTGCAATTTAAATCAAAATAATTGAAAGTTGTAAGAAAAGAAAATACATCAAAATCGCAACTCGAATAGTGCATTAAAGAGAATGGACCACAACCGGTCATAAAAGAAAATTACATGACTCGGCCACATAATCTAGGATGTATTATACATTGTGTAATAGTGTAAGCTACAAAATACATTCATATGAGAATGTTCTGCTAATATTTAGGATGCTAGAGATTTGCATCGAGTCTATGAGCCATGATGAGCCGGTTCTACTCGATATCTTGATGTTGAAAGAGAGATGGACCCGTTGCAACGCACGGGCCTTTTTGCTAGTAATAATAAAGCACGGATTGACTCCGTGGGTTCACCGTCACAATACGCTTCTTCCTGTGATTTTACGCTTTCAGTTTGAATTCTAACCAAGGTGGTACTAATTTTCTGTACTAACTTCTTAAACCTATTAAAATATTTGTACATAAAGTGGCATCATTACGCTCACCCATCCCGGCTGGGCCATATCGAGCAGCCCATCCGCACTCCAAAATAGGCCCATGTAAGCCTCACATGCGTTGAATCCTGCAGGCCCGGTTGTAGTACAAAGGAAACGAGGTAAAAAACCTACAGGTTACCAGAGATCGAACTCGGGACCTGCAGTCATATAAACATTGTTGCGACCAACCCATCTAGAACATGTTATGTGTTCAATTAAAAGTTTACCTACCACCTCGCTGCTTTACATCCAACTCACTTGGGTATTATGAAGCAGGGAATCATGAGAAAGATATTACAAAGAGATTGGCTAATTATTAC
The DNA here is from genome assembly GCF_018294505.1 of Triticum aestivum. Classification (NCBI taxonomy): domain Eukaryota; kingdom Viridiplantae; phylum Streptophyta; class Magnoliopsida; order Poales; family Poaceae; genus Triticum; species Triticum aestivum. Next base: position 241,252,125 of record NC_057804.1, read on the forward strand.
TGCACGCCCATTTAAAAGAGGATTTCCAACTTGATCAAAATAAGGACGGAAAAGTGGCACAGGGAATAAGGAAGGAAAGAGAGCTAATTGGAATTCTATATGTGTGATGGGCTATATTATAAACGGGAAAGAAAATAGAGGCTAATTCGCATTCTATATATGTGGTCGGCTATAAACGGATCCAAGGAAACATGCAAGAAAGAAACCAAAGGCATCCACCAGATTGCGCATGTCGTTGTGCAGCCTTCTCAAACGGCACGAAAAAATTGGATGGAGTTAATTTCAAAGTGGATTTCAAGAAGGCATATGATAAAGTCAAATGGCCGTTCCTTCAACAAGCTTTGCGCATGAAGAGCTTTGATGAAGCTTGGCGACGTCAGGTGGTCCAAACACACAAGGGTCTGAGACAAGGCGATCCTATGTCTCCAATTTTGTTCAATATTGTGGTTGATATGTTGGTGATCCTGATTGGGAGGGCAAAGGAGGCTGGTCAGGTGGGTGGCTTGGTGCCTCATCTGGTTGATGGTGGTTTGTCCATTCTGCAATACGCTGATGATACAATCATTTTTATGGAACACGATTTGGCAAAAGCGAGGAACATGAAGTTAGTGTTATGCTTATTTGAACAATTGTCAGGGCTGAAGATTAATTTCCATAAAAGTGAGTTGTTCTGTTTTGGTAGAGCCAAAGACGAACAAGAGGCTTATAGATAATTTTTTGGTTGTGAAGTTGGGGCTTTACCTTTCACGTATCTCGGTATTCCCATTCACCATCGTAAGCTAACAAACAGTGAGTGGAAGTGCATCAAAGATCGGTTTGAGAAGAAACTGAGTTGCTGGAAAGGAAAACTCATGTCTTATGGAGGCCGGTTGATTCTTATTAACTCGGTGCTCACGAGTTTACCTATGTTCCTCTTATCCTTCTTTGAGGTCCCAGTTGGAGTTAGGAAAAGACTGGACTTCCATCGATCACGATTCTTTTGGCAGAGTGATGAGCTTAAGAGAAAATACAGATTGGCCAAATGGGATATTATCTGTCGACCAAAGGACCAGGGGGGCCTTGGTATTGAAAATCTTGAAGTTAAGAACAGATGCCTGCTTAGTAAGTGGCTGTTTAAGTTATCTTCTGATACGGAGGCAACATGGGCGTAGATTTTACGTAGTAAAAATCTGCAGTCCAAGACCCTATCCCAGGTCACTCTGCGACCAACCGTTTCGCCGTTCTAGAAGGGGCTCATGAGAATCAAAGATACCTTCTTTAACAAAACGAGGTGCATTGTCGGTAATGGCACCAACACTCGTTTCTAGGAGGATACGTGGTTTGGTGACACGCCTTTGGCGACCCAGTATCCGTCCCTATATCGTATTGTTCAGCGTCGTGAGGTTCTCGTTGCCACGGTTATGCAGTCCATTCCACTCAACATTCAGTTTAGGAGGGTGCTCGTGGGTGATCGATGGGAAGCATGGCTTCACCTAGTCCGTAGACTGATGGAGGTTCAGTTAACTCCTCAGCCCGATAAGTTGTGTTGGAAGCTTACTAGACCTGGGGAGTTCACTGTTAAATCGATGTACATCGATATCATTAACACTAGTGTGATTCCTAGTTCCAAAGATGTTTGGAAAGTTAAGGTCCCTTTGAAGATTAAAGTGTTTATATGGTTTGTGCATAAACAAGTAATCTTAACAAAGGACAATTTAGTTAAGCGCAACTGGACAAGTTCTACTAGGTGTAGTTTCTGTGATCGGGACGAGACTATCAAGCATCTCTTTTTTGACTGCCCGTTGGCACGAGGGTTGTGGCACTCTGTGCAAATTGCCTTTAACATTACTCCTCCGACTTTGGTCAACATGTTATTCGGGGCGTGACTTGCTGGGATAGAGTCCGAAATAGCTAGACACATTCGCGTAGGAGTATGTGCGTTGTTATGGGCAATTTGGAATTGCAGAAATGATTTGGCTTTTAACAGAAAAACAACTATTCATTTTTTGCAGGTTGTATTCTGGGCTACTGCACTGATCCGTATGTGGTCCTTACTCACTCCGACGGAGGCCAGGGAGCGTTTGGTTACTGCATCTGTCCGGTGGGAGATGGTAGCGCGGGATATCTTCAACCGGTTTGGCTGGCGGTCATGTAATAGGATAGGCAATTAGTTTACCTATCTTTTATTTTGCCTGCCGGTTGTGGCTTATTGGGCTTTTTGTGTTGGCTTTGAGGCTCTGTGTGAGCTAGCCTTTGCTTTTGTTTGCAGACTTTGAGACCTTGTTGAACCTTATTTACTATATAACAAATGTGGCCGTATGCATCGTTCTGATGCAGAGGCCGGGGAGTCCCTCTTTTCGAAAAAAAACCCAGGGCCAACCTTACACCCATCCGGCCGTGCTCTTAATAGATCGCACACACCAATAGGTAGGGAAATAAAAAAAGGTTGGCATTCCCAAGGAAACGAGTGACAGGCATTTCTAAAACATAATACTATTCCCTTTGTTCCTAAATATAGGGTGTATAGTTTTTGGCACGAAAATTAAAGAATAGACATGGAGGAAAAATTTCATAAGTTTTGGGCGAGATTTCACCTGACTAATTGACATGAAAAAATACAGGAGCTTTCCTGATAGAAGGAAATGTAATCAATCCCTTAAAAAGTTATCCAAAGGAGCGGTGCAACACAATACACCTTATATTTTGAATTTTTTTCTCAAAAATCTATACACCTTATATCAAGGAACGGAGAGAGTATAAAACAGTAGACATGAAACCTATTTTGTGGAATTAATGCACTTTTTTTGCGGGGAAGTAATATGCAAATATACGTACAAGATAATATAGACACTTGGTGCATTGCATCTGAAGTTATATCACGTGTTAATTATTTATTTTATAGCCTCTGTAATCGTGAAATGAGCCTTGGCAAGCTAGCTGCTGAGACTGCATGCATGCGAGACGGACAAAGACCAAATTTGCATTTGCATATAGAAGATGGTTGCTGATGGATTGTATTCCTTACACATAGGCTAGCTGCTGAGAATGCATGCATACAACTCATAATGGCCTACACAATAAAACGAGAAGACGATGGCTTGTGTTGGCTTCATGGTCTTCATCGATTGTAGGTTGCAGTACTGTAAAAGTAAGGAAAATATAACTGAATATTGCCGTAAGTACGCACTATATTTTTCCTAGATCCACAAACCGTATGATGATTAATTTATCAGGTATGACATCTTTTGTATGCACTATGTTTGAGCATGACAACAACTAGCAGGCCGTATCTTGACATGTGCAACCGAAGCGGTTGAACTGGGCCTCCAAATTCCAGAGGTGCCAAAATCAGAGATTGATATTACTAGGTCAAGACTCAAGACATAATTGCTCAAAGAGAAACAACTACTGGTCAAGTGATTAGGTGCTAATGGGCTTTTAAGAGCGAAATAAATGAAAAGGACTCGCCCTAAAATACAGGCCAACCTCACGTCTCTCTCTCTCTCTGTATTTTTGTTTCTCATTCACTGCATGGTTCTTAGTAGAGCGACCCCATCCCATGTGCTGCCATTCATGGTCTCCAACCTTTCACCCCTCTAAAGTTTCTACTGTCATAATTTTTGTTCTTTCTGATACATCATTAATTTGGGTAGATTTAAATTTTAAGATAAATGTGAACTCCCTGAAAACAAATATGTAGCATCGCAATAATTTATACAGATATTTTTAATTTATATTTTTAAAATATAGGGCTTAATTTTGATTTTGCACAAGGCCCCGAATTTTAAAGGTACGGCCATCACAACTAGCTTGAGAATAAAAGTTAGTACATGTCTCCAAACTCTATCGTGTGGCAATGTCTTCACTGGACTTTGTTTCAGTTTACAACAATATATATTTATGAGGTAAAATACCATGTTACTTTTTATAAGCACAAATATAATGAGTGGAGCTTATGGCTATACAGGTGCCAAAAAATTGGTCACTCGCAAAGATTAAAAGATAATGCATTGCCGGTTAAAGTAAAGAATTAACACATGCACTTTGATTAAATAGGTTGTGCCTCTTTTTTTGCCCGGTGCAACGCACGGGCATTTATACTAGTCTCTCCCTAATAATAAAGCACGGAGTGAGTCTCCTAGTTCACCGTCGCGGTAGTGTTTCAGAAAAGCCCCTACTGTTTTCTGTATCCAACCCGCAGTCCAATTTCGAGTGGATATGACAAAACGTTTCGATTTTGCACAAAACTCACTGTTGTTTGGTTTATTCAAGCCGCGGTCCTTTTTACAGTGCCTGGACACATGGATCCATCCTCCTCCGCGCACCGGCGGGGGCGGTCGTCGTCGGCTCCGCCAAGCGCCTCCTCGACTGGGCAATGTGAGAGGCGGAGCAGCCAGCGGGCGGGACAGCCCCCACGGACCACGCCGAGCCAAGCACCGCAGCCGACATGTACATCGACTCCGGCAGAGACCATGCGGGCGGGGATCCGGGTGCCAAAAGGAGGCGCGGCGGCGGCAGCGGCGATGATGCGCACGTCGTGGTCCAGAGGCCGGAGAAGCGCCGGATCCTCGCGTGGAGGGTGCGCCAGTACCGGTCCCTGGTGGCCGAGGCCACGGCGGCGGCAAGGAGGGCAAGAATCCGGGCGGTGAGGAAGAGGACGGTCGCTTGGAAGAGCGTCCAACGGCAACTCACGCGCGCCGCCCTGAGCTGCGACGGCCTGCACAAATGGAGCCCCGGCGGCGGAGGAGGAGCTGCTTAGCAATATTAAAGATCCGCTGGTAATTAAATCAGCTCAATCCTCATGCTAATTAGGGAATAGGATTAGCACCCTAGCATTTTGTTTTCCTACTCGATTAGACAGTGCTCCTTGATCTGAATGACAGGGCAGCTCAGCCCAATTAGGTTGGCTTTTGTGATGTTATCCAATTGCGTGTAGAAATCCCATCTTTATGCAAACTTACTACTGATACTCTGAAAGACAGCAGTATATATTAGTGTTCTTAGATAACTGCGCACTTGAGCGTTTGTGCTCTAAGTTGATTTACCAGATGACACCATCAGTCTCGGCTGATTTTGCAGCTTCATTCATGCCTTCCACTGGGCATTGATCTGTCTCCAGTCTCCACTGCATTTCACTAGCAGCAGTTTTCACCTTGTGAGGTCTGAGCTATCAAATATTCGAATGCCTTTTCTGGCTAATCCAATAGCCTAGGAGTATCATCATGTTTTTGGGCAAAAAGTACGCCATCATCGTGAGTGGAGAGCACAATGCAAGAGGGAATAAAACAGCAAAGCCGCGAACTAAACAATGCAAACATTTCTTAGCCATTTTGCAAAGATGGTCTGGCTGAAAGCATAAATCTTCATGTTGAGAATAGTTAATGTGGGTCATAAATTAAAGAATTACTCGTGTAATAGGCTATGCTTACGTGGTGTGATAAATTCTTTTCTCTCGGTGCAACGTACGGGCATTTTTTGCTAGTCTTTCCCTAATAATAAAGCACGGATTGACTCCGTGGGTTCACCGTCACAATGCGCTTTTCTCCCATGTCATAATACGCTTCTTCCTGTCCGTTTTTTTTCTTAATTTTGATATTTTTCTTAATATCCGAGGTGGTACTATCTATTTCTTCGTCGTTGAAATTTTTTCATCCGTCCCTCGTTGTGATTTTTTTCTCGTAGGTGCAGCATGGGCCTTGGCCCACTCACGTGATGGCCCAGGCAAAGAGAAAACAAAACGTGCATAGTTGGACATGGATTGACTCCGTGGGTTCACCGTCACAATGCGCTTTCCTCCCATGTCATAATACGCTTCTTCCTGTCCGTTTTTTTTCTTAATTTTGATATTTTTCTTAATATCCGAGGTGGTACTATCTATTTCTTCGTCGTTGAAATTTTTTCATCCGTCCCTCGTTGTGATTTTTTCTCGTAGGTGCAGCATGGGCCTTGGCCCACTCACGTGATGGCCCAGGCAAAGAGAAAACAAAACGTTACAATAGAGAGTTCTTCTCTTTTATATTACTAGCACAAACGCCCGTGCGTTGCATCGGGTGAAAAAAAAAACCCACACTTCCCTAATCCAATTGCTCAAGACCCTCTTTCATTCCACGACACAACGCCAGGCATGATGGGATGAATAAACTCTTTGAAATCGGCTGCCGTGAAAATATATACTGTAGAAAAAATATGCATGTATTTCGGTTTTCAGTTCATTTGTATTCACCCCACAGGTATGTCATAAAAGCTTTAGTCGGTGCGGTGGCTAGCTTGTCGGGTGAATAAAGTGGAGGTCCACAGTTTGAATCCCAGGCGGCTCGCTTTTTTCTTTTTATGCATTTGCCGCCCGACCTCTCGCGCGAGGTCAATCCAACTCGGCCGGCCCAGTCGCTTGATTCCTATGCGAACGGACGTCTTTTTGACACAAAATGCATCAAAAGCAAATCCTATTTGGCGCTGCAGGCGTCCGTTAACGTGTATTCTGCAAACGGGCGCCTACAGTACCCCGTACTGGGCCGGCCCGTTACTGTGTACTCTATTCCGCAAGAAAGAAGGGAGCCGTCGTTGCGACTCAAACCACAAACATGTTGGATTGATGTTCAATAGTATAACCATCACGACACACAATACGATCTGATAATATTCAACTCTTTCTTTTTATGCATCTGTCACCCGACCTCTCTCGCGAGGTCAATCCAAATGGGTCGGCCCAGTCGCGCGATTCCTATGCGAACAGACGTCTTTTTGACGCAGAATGAGTCAAAGGCAAATCCTATTTGACGCTGTAGGCGCCTGTTAACGTGTATTCTGCAAACGGGCGCCTGCAGCACCCCGTACTGGGCCGGCCCGTTACTGCATACTCTATTCCGCAAAAAAGAAGGGAGCCGTCGTTGCAACTCGAACCACAGACCTGCCGGATTGATGTTCGATAGTATAACCACCACGACACACAATACGATCTGATAATATTCAACTCTTTCTTTGCTTTATTCGTTTCTTTTCCTTTTTTTCTTTTCCCTTTTTCTTTTTTTCCTTTTTTCTTTTCTTTTTTGCGTTTTTCGTTTCTTCTTCTTCCTGGTTTCTTTCCCTCACTGACTTTGTTTTTTTCTTAAATACGTGAACATTCTCAAATTCAATGATTTTTCTAAATTTGATGAACTTTTCTTTTCAAATCTATGAACTTTTAATAATTTTTGTGAACTACTTATAAAAATTGATTATTTTGTTTCAAATTCGATGAACCCTTTTCAAAATCTTTGAACTCTTTTCAAATTCAATTAACTTTTTTTAAAATTGGATGAACTATTTTTGCAAATTGATGAACTTTTTTTCAAAATTTTGATGAACATTTTTTAATTTTTTGTGAACTACTTTCTTAAGTTGATGAACTTTTTTCAAATTGGTGAACTTTTTTTTCAAATTTTTGATGAACTTTTTAAATTTTTTGTGAACTATTTTTGTAAATTGACGAACTTTTTTAAAAAATATTGGGCTTCTCTTGAATAGGGCGATGTTTTTATGCATGTTAATGAACTTTTTCCGAAATTTGTGAGGTTTCATTTTTCTTAAAAAAACATATGTTCTCTCAAAAAAAATGGGCCGGCCCTAGTGGTTAGCTGAACACACGTAGGTAGTGCAGGTACCGAGTTCTTTATATGGGTACAATATGCGAAGTATTAAATAGAGTTGTTTTCGTATACTAAAACACACATTGGCCTTTGGCGCAGTTAATTCTGGATGGATAGAGCATGCACGTACGGTTTTTTCATCGTGCACCTTCGGCTTCGTGTGATCGTGGTTAACCTTGCTGTTTAATAAAATTGATGGCCAACCCATGACATACAAAATGAAAAAAATCTTTCAGTAGCAGCTCCCTAAATTCAAGATTGGACAATTCAACTAACAATTGCAGTTCGGTCAGGGATCTATTCTACTAACAAATTCATGTCTAACCTTGCTGTTCAATTCAAGAAACAATCAACACTTAACAGTATACACAAAATTGACCTCAAACAGTAGCCAATTGAGCCCAAACAGTGGTAAATCCTAACCAAGAACAATGCCTCAATGGCCACGAACAAGAGCAGAGAGAGGAGGGGGCGAACTCACCTGAAGACGGAAAGGAGGAAGCTCCATGGGTGGTGCGTCCCGAGCTGCAGCAAGGCAAGGTCGACCCCTCCTTCCTCAAGTATCCAATCCTTGCCTGCACATCTACCATGGAGGATCAAACCAGATATTAGAGAGAGAAAGGGGGAGAGATGGGGAAGGGGATGAACTCACCCCATGGCCACCAAGCGGAGGAGGAGCATCCCGGAGACGGAGCTGCGTGTGGGGGCGCGGTGGGCGTCAGAGAGGAGTCGCCGGAGGCGCCGGAACCACGCCAGAGTGGAGGTGCTCAAAACCCTAGCCATGGTTGATGGTCAACCAGGAAAACGGCGGCGGCGCCCAACCCCTATTTCGCGTGAGAGAGAGATACGTGGGCCGGGAGAAGGGGGCAAATCCTTGCCGGTGTCGGCCGGCGCCCGGCGCAGCACCGGATCGAGGGTCGCCGCCTCGCCGGGGTCGGTCTCCTGGCGGCTGGGATCGGGATAGCCCGTGCCATGAAAGAAACTCATGGATGATTCGTTGTTGGGCCATATTGGATTTATGTGCGAATTTGACGTACAAGCAAAAAAAAACATCAAAACGTATACAATAATAGTACCACCTCGTTAATGTTATGATTTTATCTACATAAATTGTGAAAGCGTATTATGACACAAGAAGAAAGCGTATTGTGACGGTGAACCCGGAGACACAATCCGTACTTTATTATTAGGGAGAGATTCCACATCGCCCCCTTACACAAAATCTCATCAATTTATACTCCCTCCGTTCGGAATTACTTGTCGTAGAAATGGATGTATCTAGATGTATTTTAGTTCTAGATACATCCATTTCCGAGACAAGTAATTCCGAACGGAGGGAATATATATCTATCAGTTAATATGAATAAGCCTCCTAGAGAATTGGGAAGGAGTGAATCCGTCGGGAGAAATTAAGTCTCGCCCTTGGGCCCAGCATCGCATAGCTCGTCGGTTATGGCCTACATGGATACCTCCTACATGAACAAAGGCCGAGGACGGCGGCCACTTGACGGTGATGCAGTTCGTGCACCGGACGATTGGCGCGCGTGACGGGGCTCATGGTCCTGCGCCGTTCAGAGCCCCTTCCCATAATTCTCTCAATTCCTTGAGCCATCCCGTCTCGATCCCAAACACACTCCAATCTGGAGAAACCCAACAGGATGGGAAGCCTGCAAGCGCTTTCTGAGGCGGACAGATGTATGTACACAAGCTCACTGGCAAAGGACCGACATTGTTGCACATCCTGGCCGGGTATGTCCGTGTGATGGGCGTGTGTCTCCTGCTCGAGCTGGGTGCCAAGTGCCAACGCGGAGGAAACATATGGGAATGGAAGCTACTTAAGCCGGTGCAGGCGGTGTCGCTGGTGTGGTGCTGGAGCTAGGTGCCCACGCATAGCCCCCTGACTCCCCAACTTAGCCCAGCTCAAGTCCCTCCCCGGCTTCAACAATGTTGTGATGTGCATCAGCCCTGCCTCGCCTGACCTCTACGAACACGCCATGCACGTCTGGCCCATCTTACTGCATTTGTTCGGTAGCTTCGGTCGTGGTCCGTGTGATCCATTCGACCGAGCCACCATCGTCGATGCAGCCGTCGCAGCCGTGGCTATGGATATTCCACCCGTCTTACCTAGCAACGTATCATCCAGCAATAAGGTAACGAGGACCCAACAAAAATCCAACATGCACACACAGTTTGCCATGTTACTTTTCTTCAGCAAAAGAATTAAAGCCTTATTACTTCAGTTTCTTGAAAAAAAAACACGCTATCATTGTTGTTGTTGTGTGTGGTGACCAGGGCCGTCCAGAGGCCTGTGCGAGAGGTGCGACCGCACAGGGCCCCCATATCCCAGGGGCCCCCAATTTTGGGCCGACGTTGTATATTTTTTGTTAGCCTATGTAATTTCTCTGCACTGTTTTGGGCCTGTGGCCTGGTCTGACCGCTCGAGCGCTCCCTCCCAATCGCGATTGATCGCATGCCCTGAAGCCTCTTCCTAACTCCCTCAGCTCTCTCTGCCCGATGACTCGATCTAATCTGCTTGTCGAGGCACGACGGCGAGAAGCAGGATGGCAAGGGCATGCAGCAGAATTCGCCCCAAAAATTCAAATATAAACCAGCGCGAGCAAGGGCTAACGCCACCAAGAAAAGCAGAAGGCAGCCGCTGCTAGCCGGCGGTCAAACACCCGAGCCTAGGCCAGATCAATTTGCAGATTAATCAGGTGCGCCCAAGACCAAGCAGATTTAATTTGGTTATTTTTCTATTCAGTTATTTAATGGCTAATGAGTACATTGTATAGGTGGATCAGTTCTTAAGTTAATTAGCTAATAAATTGCTATATGTTTATTGTTCAACCGATGTAATCTTTATAGAAGATAGTTGGTGTATTAGATATATTTCATAATCTTGTATGAAATCCATCTATTTAAGTTAATAGGACTTAAATGAGAGTATCCTTTAGTCATATTAATATTTTTAGTTACAAGAGTTTTCCATATTTTAAGGCATCATTTGCATTTCGCACCGGGCCCCCGAATTCCTGGAGACGGCCCTGGTGGTGACTCCAGGAAGGAGTGGACACCTACATGATGAACGACTATGTGGGCATCAGTGGAGGGCGGACGGTGAAAAGAATCTCTCTGACACTGACTTCCCAATTTCTTTTATTCATTACATTCCTAAGTTTAATGTTTTTCCTTTCCATTCCATGCATGTGTTTTTTGTGTGGGGTTCAGTAATTTCTAGAAGAAGGGGCGGCGCCGGTGCTCCCGGACTTCGGGCCACGCACCTGGATCTGGGCGGCGGGCGGTGACACCATGCATGCATGATGCATGCATGGATGGATCAAGTACGCCGGCGGTGATCTTGATGGCCAACAAATTAAAGACAGGATCTTGAACCCAGCAGCTAATGTATGTCATGGGATGGATCATGGAGCCACACCAGGCACCAGCGCACCTATGGGTGCGCGCCGTACAGCACGGCGGCCGGCACTGTCGACCCAAGTTACGTACCTGTCGGCCGGCCGTACGTCATGGGCGGCGAGCACTGACCACGCACGTCAACGCCGACGCCCAACTCAGAGAACGCAGCCGATGTCGATGTCCAAAGACATAAATATAGGAGCTTGAACCCGCTGGTTGATGCTCATGGGGGAATGACTACAGAACCGCCGCGACGGACGCATCTATGGTTGCCGCGCCAGCCAGCCAGCACCGGCAACCCAAGTATGGTTGCAATGTCGTCGTGTCGAACCGCATAGCCGGCGAGCGAGGTGAATGTGAAGGGCCAGCTCCGGCCGAGAGCGCGAGGGGATGAAGATGGCGGTCGTGGAGTGTTGATCCGGCCGGCCTGGCATGTATTGTACTAGTGGTTGGGGCGCGCCGCCTGACCAGAAACTCGGCGGTGCCAGGTAGTACACGTCCCTTCCACTCTCCTATTTGTACCAAGTGTGCTCAGTTCATGTATAATAGTATAAGTACTTCCTCTATCCGGATTTATTAGGCCTAAAGACAACTTCTCTTAGACCAAGACACATAGTAATTTGCTCACATTAATTCTTCCATTTCACTCCCAATGCACTCTCTCACATGCATGCAGCCAATGAAAAAGCACACATGAAGTGTATTAACTTTTCAGCCATGGCACCAACAACAATAGCTTTCAATACAACCAATGAAATGGTTGCATGCATGCACCTTTCCAACGGGGGCCTTATAAAAGGGGACATGCTTGTGATGCTGAGAGGCCTAATAAACCCGGACGGAGGGAGTATCACATAAACAATTTACACGACATCCATGACGACAGCCTCCTCGCCAACACAGGTGCATGCTTTCTCTTCAATCTTTCAGACGCCGTCGCCCACACTGACGCGACTGTCTCCGGACTGCGCATCGGCGGCGGCAAACTCCTCGGCATGCACCTTTGCACGCATCTTTTAGACGCCGTCGCCCACACTGACGCGACTGTCTCCGGACTGCGCATCGGCGGCGGCAAACTCCTCAGCATGCACCTTTGCACGCATGTGAAGATGTTAACAATGACATCCGTTCATTGCTCCTGTTTCTGTTCTGCATAGTTCTACATAAATAGTGAAACCATGATTAATCCACATACTAGGATCTATGATTGTCCATGTAATCGATGCAAGAGATGAACCATATGTCGTGAGCATATGTTATGAAAACCAATCATAAAGTGCATGAGCAAGTGAAATCATACCACGGATCCTCAGCAGATCCCCATGGTACTGAAAATTTGATACCACTGACCTAACATATGACTGAAACAAATCTTTGTAGTTTGCCACAATGTTCTGTCAAAATCATATGACCATAAGAAAATACACTCTATGCATGAGGCCTCTTGATCGAAAGCGACAATCGCGATTGAATCTATTACAAAGATGTCCCCTCAAAATCATATGACCATAAGAAAATACACCCTATGCATGAGGCCTCTTGACAGCGACAATTGCGATTGAATCTATTATAAAGTACAGCATTACATTTCGAGGTTGTTGGTTCCATATTCTAAATGATGGTCTTGCGCTCCATTAAATATAATGATCTCACATGTTTTTACAGGAGTTCGTATTCGTATGGGCCCTACCACTCCCAACAGGACCCCCACTCCCAGCAGGATGCACACCCCCTTCCAGGATATAAGCAACAACCAAACATCAGGTATTGATCATAACCCAGTCAGGACGCACACCCCCTTCCAGGATATAAGCAACAACCAAACATCATGTATTGATCATAACCCAGTCACTCAAGTTCGATACAGTATTACAACTGCTGAACTGTTTCATGATTTGCAGACCCAAAGGAACTAAAAAGGCAGAGGGATAGAGAGCGGTATGCAAAAAATAAAGATGAGATTAATAAGAGAAGGTGTGAAGCCTACAAAAGAAAAAAAAATACCAGTGAGGAAATAGATGGCCTACATAACGGAACACTGGCACAGCTAGCTGTATCACAAGGTAATGATGATCAAATTTCATTATCTATGCCCCAATTGAATTGGCTATAACTTATTTGGAACATGATATGGTGAGTCTCAGTTCCATATAAATGTTTGTATAGATGGGACCTAAACTAACAAAAACCCTATTTTCAGATATACATTCCAGTTAACGTTGAACACTTCCATTGGTACCTAGCAGTTATAAATGCCGGGCAGCGATGCATCCAGGTGCTCGACTCGCTAGGCCCAGGAATGAGCCGCAAAGACCTCACCGCTATGGTTAGTCATTAGTCCCACTACACCATCTTTTGATAACACGATTTCTGTTATTGTTCGGTTGTGATGCTAATACTTTTTCATTTATTCATTCAACAGCTCAAAGGACTAGAAAATGTATTCGAATATGCATCGCTTCAAGTGGAACTAAAAACTGATAAGTGGAAAGACTTAAACATCTCATCATGGCCAAGGGAAGAGTTTATTAAGAGCAAACTACAAAGAGACTGGTATACCTCCTAACTCAAAGGCTCAAAGTAATTGACTTCCGAAGGCTCTGAATTTAGGCTTATTTTGACAGCAACCTGTAGGAGGAATTAGTTTAAATAAGCATGGAGTAGTTTAACATTCTTGAAAGCAAGCTGCGCACACATCTTACTGAATTTAGGCTCATCTTGAAAGCAAAGTTTTGATAGTTTTTTAGCTTTGACATACAATTTTGATAGTTTGGGGACAGATTTAGTCACTGAACCAATTATGACCAGCACATCATTAAACTTTAGTCTCAATATATCTGAATTTCTATCTCTGGACCATGTGGCGGCAAGCAAGCAAATTAAATTGGTAAACAGTACAGTGTACAACTGATTCAGCACTAGAGGTCGACAGTGATAGCACCAAGCGAAATTCAGTAATTATAACCAGCAAATCATTAAACTTAGTCTGAATATCTCAATTCTATCTCTGGACCATGTGGCTGCAGGCAAGCAAATTAAATTAGTAAACAGTGCAATGCCTATCTCATTGAACACTAGGGCCTGAGAGCAACTAGATTCAGTCAAGCATGCAAGTGAATCTAGAGCAGCAGAAAAATCAGGGAACCAGACCTATGAAATCAAAACGAGAGAGAGGTAGAGGGAGGCTTGACCTTGGATTGTTGCTGCCCCATGGCTGGGCGTCATCCCGTGAGAGAAGCCTCACTCCTCCTCTCCCTACATCAAGTTGGTGCAGGTGCGTGGTGAGTTGGAGGCTGGCTGCATCCATTGGCGTGTTGAGGTCTCCTGCAGCCCAGCACGAACACCAACAGAGCAACAAGGTGTGAGGAACACGCATACACTCCTGTAGAATTGAATCAAATAGAGAGGGGAGGCGGGAGGTGGCGCACTTTTTCCTTGAGTGAGTGCTGCTAAAAATCCATGGCTGGGTGTCTTCATCCTCCTCGCTGTGCATAGAGTCCAGTTGCTCTGTGCGTGAGGCAGGAACGTACATCTCATCTCAGGGAAGGGAAGAAGAAGAAATCCAAGAGGAAAGGAGAAGGGGGCGGACCTGTATGTCGTCGGGGTAGCCTTCCTGTCCCGGAGCCACGGGGTAAGGTCGCCGGAGCCAGACGGAGCAGATCCAGCGCCGGCGCACGCGCATCCAGCGCCTCCAGCGCCTCCTCGCCCAGCAGCACCATCAGCGGCGGATAAAAATTCAACCTTTGACCTACGGGGTGTGAGAGAGCGGCCGCGCTGGTGACGAAGGGGAGGGCAGCCTGACCAGGGAGCGCTGGCTATGGTGGAGAGAATGGGGAACAGAGGAGATTGTGAGGGAGTGGTGGGGAACTATCCAGAGAAGAATCTGAGGCGGTAGTGGAGATGATGACTGACGGTTTTTTTTTAGAAATCTGACGTTTTTTTCTTAATACTACTATGTAGAGTACTGTACTAGGCAGTGACGGGAGAGATTGTGATTGATCACGGCCTTGTCCGAACCAAAAAAGAAATTGTCTTATTTTTATCGGTCGTGTCCGATTCACCTCACATTATAATAATAAAAATTAGATTCAGAATAGATGTTTTTACTATCACTAGTAGAAAAAGGGCCTATTGTCCCGGTTGGTAAGGGCCTTTAGTCCCGGTTGATGAACCGGGACTAAAGGGTCGGTACTAATGCCTCCCCCTTTAGTCCCGGTTCAATCCAGAACCGGGACAGAAGGGCCTCCACGTGGCCTGTCCCCTGAGCCCAGGCAGGAGGGCCTTTGGTCTCGGTTGGTGGCACCAATCGGGACCAATAGGCATCCACGCGTCAGCGTTTATGTGGCTGTGGTTTTTGTTTTTTTTGAAGGGGGGGGGGTTGGGGGGTTAATTTAGGTGTTTCATATATTGTGCTATAGCTAGCTAATTAATAGAGAGAAGTGTCCTCTCTTTTGTCCATGCTTGGTCGACGCTACGTACCATACATACATACGTATAGAGAGGACTAGCTAGACACGCTAGCTAGCTAGTAAGCAAACAGAAGATCGTCATGAACATATATGCATACAAAGAGAAGTGATATCGACCACCTCTCCTTCTCCGAGAGATTGGTCGAACAAACAAGTTCTCGTATATCTATCCGACACTACCGGCTACATATATACAATAATTATCTTTTACAAATATATAATCTCCTAAAATACGGACGCGTGGTCCACATAGTATTCTCCGTCTTCAGCGATCACGTGGTCAAGAAAGAATGCCGTCAATTCCTCTTGAATTGCTCGCATGCGATCTGGTGCTAGGAATTCACCCCGCATCCGAAACATCTAATTTTAAGAAGGAGGTCAATATATATATATATATATATATATATATATATATATATATATGTTTAAATGAATGAATGAAACTCAACACAAATGATGGTAATAAAATAAAATTGTGAATATTGTTATTTACGCACTTCATATTGTTTGTCGGAGTAGCCCCGCTCACAGGTCGTGTGGCGGATGGACTCGCAAATGTAGTATCCACAGAAATCATTCCCTTGTTCTTGCCACAACCACTTTACAAGAAATAGAGGTCAATCAAACTGATAATTAGCAAGCATGCTAAATGGTATTGATGAAACTAGCGCTTGAATCACTAGGAGATGCCTGGAATATGCTACTATATAATACTTACTTTCGGGTGCCTAAACTGATAATTCTATTTTTTCTTCTTCTCCTCTATTCTTTTCTTCTTCTCCTCTTCTTTTTCTTCTTTTTTCTTCTTCTTATTTATTTCTCCTCTTCTTCCTATCCCCTCTTCTTCTCCTTTCTTCCTCTTCTTTTTTCCTTTTTCCTCTTATTCTTTTTCTTCTTCTTGTATTGCTTTTTTTTAAATAATGTTCAAATAAAAATCTATGAACATAAAACATATATACACACAGAGAACATATATACATTTTTATAAAAATGCAAAAAACAAAAAAAATTTAAAAAAGACATAAACAGATATACATACATACATTTTTCTTTCATATGAACATACATACATACATTTTCTTTGCATATGACCATACATACATTTTTCTTTGCATATGACCATTCATACATTTTCTTTGCATATGCTTTGCATATAAACATACATACATATGAACATACATACATACATATAAACATAACATACATACACAAAAAATTCTAAAAATCTGCCTAAAAAAATCTAAAAATCTGCCTAAAAAAATTATATGAAAAAAAGCATACATCATCCATCCATCCATATAATGAACATATACATCATCCATCCATCCATATAATCAACATATGCATATGAAAAAAAAAATTATATGAAAAAAAATTATATGAAGAGGATCGAGGGGACAGGGAGGAAAGGGGGTCGCCGAAGCTGGACCGAACGGGGAGGAGGGGCGGCGTCGAGGCAGGGGCGGCAGTGGGGGCGGGCGTCGGCGACGACGTCGACAATGGTGGGGGCGGGCCGGGGCGCAGGGGCGCGGCCGTGCGTGCTCGGGGACGGGGCAGGGGCACGGGGCGGCGGCCGGCGTGGGCTCGGGCGCGGGGCAGGGGCACGGGGAGACGGGGATGGCGGCCGGCGGCGGCGACGGCGACGAGGAGCGCGCGAGCGATTTGGGCAGCTTGGCGGCGGCGGCAACTGGCTAGGGAGGCGAGGGAGATGTGAAATTTTCACAAGTCCTGGTTATATAGCAAGGGCATTAGTCCCGGTTGGTGCCACCAACCGGGACCAAAGGCCAATTTTCAGCAGCCCAAAGGCGGGAAGCGGCGGCCTTTGGTCCCGGTTGGTGGCACCAACCGGGACTAAAGGGGGGTATTAGTCCCGGTTGGTGCCACCAACCAGGACCAAAGGCCTTGTGCTGCCCCGTGCCAAATGTTTAGTCCCACCTTGCTAGTTGAGAGGGAGCCGCACCAGTTTATAAGGTGCGGTGCGGCTCCCCTCTCGAGCTCCTCTCTAAAGCAGGCTTTCGGGCCTAACTCTGCCATCTGTGCCTGTGGCCTACTAGGCCTTCCACGGGCCTGAATCCTGGCCCATAGGGTTTCTAGTCGTATTCAGGCCGTGGGGCCCAGTAGGTGGCATTTTTTTGTTTTTTTGTTTTATTTGTTGCTTTATTTAGTTTATTTTGGTTTCGGTTTATTTTTCTTTTGGTCTTTTGCTTTATTTTTTAATTCTTTTTGCTTTTAGTTTTAGAAAAATTATAAACTTTCTGTTAATGCCATTAGTTTTTAAATCTGAAAACTCTTTTTTTGTTTTTTTTGTTGCTTTATTTATTTTATTTTGTTTCTACTTACAACAAAATACTTATTGTTGCTATTTTTATTTTATTTTTCAGTTTTTGTTCTGTTTTCTACATTATTTAGTTTTTGTTGTTTTTTGCTTTATTTTTTAATTCTTTTTGCTTTTAGTTTTAGAAAAATTATAAACTTTCTGTTAGTGCCATTAGTTTTCAAATCTGAAAACTTTTTTTTTGTTTCCTTTGTTGCTTTATTTATTTTATTTTGTTTCTACTTACAACAAAATACTTTTTGTTGCTATTTTTATTTTTTTCAGTTTTTTGTTCTGTTTTCTGCATTATTTATTTTTGTTGTTTTTTGCTTTATTTTTTAATTCTTTTTGCTTTTAGTTTTAGAAAAATTATAAACTTTCTGTTAGTGCCATTAGTTGCTTTATTTATAAACTCTTTTTTTGTTTTCTTTGTTGCTTTATTTATAAACCGGTGTGAGCGCCCTTCGGTTGGCGAGGTTTTAAAATTCATAGTTTTCAAATGAACTCTGAAAAAGTTGGCATAGCATGTGCATGTACAAAACGGACAATGGTATCATACTCGTCTGTTACAAAGTTGGCATGTTATCATCATAATAGTTGCGGGAGAAAGTCTTCACTTTTTTTCGCTTGTGTCGTTTGCTTATTGCGCCGTAACCATGGATAATCTTCATCGTTTATCAGGATGCTTGGGTCAGCCTTGACTTTGAAGGGGGGAATTTCATGAAACTTTTCATACTCTTCAGACATGTCTGTCTTGCCCTCCACTCCCAGGATGTCCCTTTTTCCTAAAAGAACTATGTGGCGCTTTGGCTCATTGTATGATGTATTCGCTTCCTTATCTATTCTTTTCCTCGGTCTGGTAGACATGTCCTTCACATAGATAACCTGTGCCACATCATTGGCTAGGACGAACGGTTCGTCAGTGTACCCAAGACTTTTCAGATCCACTGTGGTCATTCCGTACTGTGGGTCTACCTGTACCCCGCCTCCTGACAGATTGACCCACTTGCACTTAAACAAAGGGACCTTAAAATCTACTCCGTAGTCAAGTTCCCATATGTCTGCTATGTAACCATAATATGTGTCATTTCCATTGTCGGTTGCTGCATCAAAGCGGATGATGGAGTCATGTACCTAGGCTAGGGTCACAGACCTGATCTAAGTACCCTGCCCAAAGACACCCCTAGAAGAGATCACCTTCCAGTCGACCTACGAGGGATTCACTCGACCGACTTGAAGGACTCGACCACGAAGATTCACTCGACCACCAGAAGGTCAAGAGGCACTCTGCACTGCAACGGTCTGTAATTAAGTAGACTTTATGATAGTAAAGACACTTTATGTGGGGCGTTACCAGTAACGCCCCGGACTTAATGTACCTTAAACCCTTCATTACGTGGGTTGGCTGGGGTCCTGGCGCACTCTATATAAGCCACCCCCCTCCACAGGCAGAAGGGTTCGGCACCCTGTAATCCATATACACATAATCCACTCGACCGCCTCCGGGCTCCGAGACGTAGGGCTTTTACTTCCTCCGAGAAGGGCCTGAACTCGTACATCTCTTGTGCTTACAACCTCTCCATAGCTAGGACCTTGCCTCTCCATACCTACCCCCCACTCTACTGTCTGACTTAGATCCACGACAGTTGGTGCCCGCCGTGGGGCCGGTGTTTTAGCGATTTTGTGGAGAAGTTGCGATTCTTCCAAGTACTTTCATCATGGTAGCTGCTGGAGTTTTGGTCGAGGGTCGAGAGATTCATCTCGGTGCTCTCACATTCGTCGCCGACGACTCCGCCTGGCTCCAGGAGGCTCCACTCGACGTCGATGCGCTCCCCGTCCGCGGTGCGACGCATTTTCGCGCATGTGTCCGCGGCATTCTGCTGCGGCAGCCGTCGACCCCATATTGGTCGACTCCCCTATCGACCACCCTCCCGGTCTCCCGGCAGCGCCAGACGGCCACCACCCAAGTTGCGGCAATCGAGCCCG
Source organism: Triticum aestivum (assembly GCF_018294505.1). Taxonomy (NCBI): domain Eukaryota; kingdom Viridiplantae; phylum Streptophyta; class Magnoliopsida; order Poales; family Poaceae; genus Triticum; species Triticum aestivum. The sequence continues at coordinate 241,271,915 of NC_057804.1, forward strand.
ACGAATCTCTCTACGGCCTGTTCGATCTGTCGACTGGCTCCGTAGAGACTGCATCCGAATGCGATAGCAGTGATCCAGCGGCGGAAATCCTGATGGTCGACGGGCCTCGCAGCCCCCCTGGCTTCGCCCGTGATGGTGGGGCAGGCGACGGAGACGACCCCGCACGAGACCATGAAGAGTACCAGCCCGAGCCACTCGACTCTCTGCAAAGAGAGGAACTTCGCCGCAGGAACATGGATGCCCTGCATACTCCCATCGCAGGAGAAACCCCCGAGGCTCGCGCCTTGGAGGAGGCACATTTGGCCAATTTGGCCGAACGCGCTCGCCTGGAGAATCTTCAGCGAGCACTCGACGAGCGCGCGCGGCAACGAGTTCTCAACGCCAATCGACGTCAACTCTTCCCGTCGACTCAGGTATATCGAACCCCAATCCGGAATTTAGCATCTGCGACCCGTATAGCAGAGTCCATCCAGCCCTCTCAGTCGGAAGCTGGCAGAGGCTTGATGCAGATAAGGGATCTGCTCCGGGCAGCAGGAGATCAGAATTCAGCCGTGTCGCAGTCGCGCAACAGAATTCACAGTCGATCCGTCGCTGCGAATACGGTTCAGTCGGCTCACAGTCCCAGATCGCCTCCGCGGCGTGAAGGGCGCGAGAATCGGCGAGACCAATATGGAGACCGACACGACCGAGATGATAGGCGTTGAGTGCCCACTCCCCCTCCGAGGGGTGGGTCTTACGCTCCTCGGCAGCAAGATGACAGACGTCAGCTCAGTGCGGGGCGAAGAGTTCCAGTCGACCCCAGAGAACCAGGCTTCGACGCGCGATCCATTATCGTGCAAGGCTTGGTTGACCGGAACAGAGCCCATCGAGGTGGACTCGACAGAGATGCGCCCACGAGCAGTCGAGTGCACGTTTCTGGTCTGGAATGTTTCAGCAGAGCTATCAGAGCCGCAGTGATTCCTCCCAATTTCAGGTTGGCAACAGGAGTCAGCAAGTTCACCGGTGAGTCTAAGCCTGAAACTTGGCTTGAGGACTACCGAGTGGCGGTTCAGATTGGTGGTGGGAATGACGAGGTGGCCATGAAGCATTTGCCCCTCATGTTGGAAGGTTCTGCCAGAGCGTGGTTGAATCAGTTACCTCCTAGCAGCATTTACACTTGGGAAGATCTGTCCCGAGTGTTCGTCAGAACGTTTGAAGGAACTTGCAAGCGACCGACTGGATTGACGGAACTGCAAGTCTGCGTGCAGAAGACCAATGAGACTCTAAGGGAGTATATTCAGAGATGGATCACTTTGCACCATACTGTGGAGAATGTGTCTGATCATCAGGCAGTCTGCGCCTTCAAGGATGGTGTCAAGAATAGAGAATTGAGTTTGAAATTTGGTCGAACCGGAGACATGACCTTGAGTCGGATGATGGAAATTGCTACCAAGTACGCCAACGGCGAAGAAGAAGACCGACTCCGAAGCGGCAAGCACAAGCCGAGCCAGTCGGAGAAGGGAAACACCAGTCAGAAACAGAAGCGGAAGGCTGAACCGGCAGCTCCTGGAGAGGCTCTGGCCGTGACTCATGGAAAGTTTAAAGGGAAACCAAAAGGATCCTGGAACCCTAAGAAGGTAAAGGATAAAGAAGGGAATGATGTGATGGATATGCCGTGTCACATCCACACGAAGAAAGACGAAGAGGGAAATATCATTTACCCAAAGCATACCACTCGCCAATGTCGACTCCTGATCCAGCAGTTTCAAGGAAAACAGTCTAAAGACAAGGAAAAAGAGTCGGACAAGGCCGAAGACAAGGAGGACAGTGAGGAAGGATATCCGCATGTCAACTCCACTTTGATGATCTTTGCAGATGTGGAAAGCAAGAGTCGATTGAAAGTCATTAACCGCGAGGTGAACATGGTTACCCTAGCAAAAGCAAATTATCTGAAATGGTCCCAAACACCCATCACATTCGACCAATCTGATCACCCGACTCATATTGCCACCCCTGGGAGGCAAGCTTTGGTGGTCAATCCAGTTGTCGAAGGCATTCGACTGACAAAAGTGCTGATGGACGGTGGTAGCGGGCTGAATTTATTGTATGCAGACACACTGAAAGGAATGGGCATTCCGATGTCCCGACTGAGCACCAGTAACATGAGCTTTCATGGAGTTATACCAGGGAAGAAAGCCGAGTCACTCAGCCAAATAGCTCTGGACATGGTGTTTGGTGATTCGGAACATTTTCGCAAAGAGAAGTTGACGTTTGAGGTCGTGGATTTTCAGAGTGCATATCATGCCATTTTGGGGAGACCAGCTTATGCACGGTTCATGGCTCGACCATATTATGTGTACCTCAAATTGAAGATGCCCGGCCCCAAAGGAGTGATCACTGTCACCGGTGATCGGAAAAAGGCAGAAGAGTGCTTTCAGAAGGGCTCAAAGATTGCTGATTCCCAGGTGACAGCGGTCGAGTTTGAAGAATACAAGCAAAACGCAGATCCGAGTGATTTGCTGCGATCCAAGAAACCCGCCATAGAATCTGCATTTCAGTCGTCCGGTGAGACGAAGCCTGTTCACATTCACCCGACTGACCCCGATGCAGCCCCGACCCACATCTCCACAACACTCGACCCGAAATAGGAAGAAGCGCTCATCCAGTTCCTCCGTGAGAACTGGGACATTTTTGCATGGAAGCCCGCTGACATGCCAGGTGTTCCCAGGGGACTGGCTGAGCATTGCCTAAGAGTCGACTCATCAGCAAAACCAGTCAAAGAGCATCTTCGGCGGTCTGCCGTCCAGAAGAGAAAAGCCATTGGTGAGGAAGTGGCTCGACTGTTGGCGGCAGGATTTATCCGAGAGATATACCACTCCGAATGGCTCGCTAATGTTGTCATGGTTCCTAAGAAGGACAAATCGCTCCGAATGTGCATTGATTTCAAGCACATCAACCGGGCCTGCCCGAAAGATCATTTTCCTCTCCCTCGCATAGATCAGATTGTTGACTCGACCGCGGGATGCGAGAGATTGTCTTTTCTAGACGCCTACTTCGGGTACCACCAGATCCGTCTGTATGGACCCGACGAGGTAAAAACAGCTTTCATCACTCCATTCGGGTGCTTCTGCTATATCACCATGCCATTCGGCCTCAAGAATGCCGGAGCCACATTTATGCGAATGATTCAGAAGTGTCTACTCACTCAAATCAGTCGGAATGTGGAAGTGTATATGGATGATATCATCGTCAAGTCACGAAAAGGTTCCGACCTGCTCGCTGACCTCGCCGAAACATTTGCCAACCTCAGAAGGTATGATATCAAGCTCAATCCATCAAAGTGCACATTCGGAGTTCCTGGTGGCAAGTTACTCGGTTTTCTCGTTTCCGAGCGAGGGATCGACGCTAATCCAGAAAAGATCGACACTATTCTTCGAATGAAACGCCCTGTGCGAGTGCACGATGTCCAGAAGCTTACTGGATGCTTGGCCGCATTAAGTTGATTCATCTCACGACTCGGTGAAAAGGCATTGCCTCTTTACCGACTAATGAAGAAGGCAGACAAGTTCGAGTGGACTCCAGAAGCTGATGCAGCGTTTGCCGAGCTAAAAGATCTGCTCTCCACCCAGCCGGTGCTTGCTGCTCCAATCAGCAAAGAGCCTCTGTTGCTTTATATCGCAGCCACAGGACAAGTCGTCAGTACAGTGCTTACGGTCGAGCGGGAAGAGAAGGAAAAGCTTTCAAAGTTCAGCGCCCAGTGTATTATTTGTCTGAAGTCTTGACTCCATCCAAGCAGAGATATCCTCATTATCAGAAGCTTGGGTATGGAATATACATGACCACAAAGAAGGTTGCTCATTATTTCTCTGATCATTCCATCACAGTCGTCAGCGACGCTCCACTACCAGAGATCTTGCACAACAGAGATGCAACTGGTCGAGTGGCGAAATGGGCGATTGAACTTCTTCCCCTTGATATCAAGTTTGAGGCAAAGAAAGCCATTAAGTCCCAGGCAATAGCAGATTTCCTCGCCGAGTGGATTGAACAGCAGCAGCCGACTGAAGTTCACTCGGAGCATTGGACCATGTTTTTTGATGGCTCTAAGATGTTGAATGGTTCCGGTGCTGGGGTTGTCCTGGTTTCCCCCAGAGGAGATAAGCTCAGATATGTGCTCCAGATTCACTTTGATTCCTCCAACAATGAGGCAGAGTATGAGGCCCTCTTATACGGATTGCGCATGGCCATTTCACTCGGCGTCCGTCGCCTGATGGTCTATGGCGATTCAGATTTAGTGGTCAACCAAGTGATGAAGGAGTAGGACGTGAGAAGCCCAGCCATGACTGGATACTGCAGTGCAGTGAGGAAGCTGGAAAAGAAGTTCGAAGGGTTGGAGCTCCATCATATACCCCGACTGAAAAATCAAGCAGCTGATGATCTAGCAAAGATAGGTTCCAAGAGAGGGGCCATTCCGAGTGGTGTGTTCTTGGAGCATATACACACTCCGTCAGTCAAAGAAGATCCTTTCACCGAAGAAACTCCATAGCCCAAGAGTGCCGCAGATCCGACTGAGGTTGAAGTCCCAGCAGTGGTCGACTTGGTCATGGAGGTCTTGGTGGTCATTCCCGACTGGACAGTTCCGTATATCGCGTATATCCTGAGAAAAGAGCTTCCAGAAGATGAGGAAGAGGCTCGACAGATCGTCCGTCGATCTAAAGCCTTTACCGTAATCAAAGGACAGTTATATATAGAAAGCGTGACTGGAGTTGGTCAGAAGTGCATAACACCAGAAGAAGGTCGAATCATCCTTAATGATATCCACTCGGGGACCTGTGGTCATCATGCGTCCTCTCGGACCATCGTGGCCAAAGCATACCGAGCCGGATTTTACTGGCCAAAGGCGAATGAGATGGCAAAGGAAATAGTGGATAAGTGCGAAGGATGTCAGTTCTACTCGAATATGTCGCACAAGCCTGCATCACCTCTGAAGACCATTCCACTCGTCTGGCCTTTCGCAGTATGGGGGTTGGACATGGTCGGTCCTTTGAGAACATGTCGAAGTGGCTTCACACATGTACTGGTGGCAGTCGACAAGTTCACCAAGTGGATTGAGGCTAAACCAATCAAGAACCTTGACGTCGGTACTGTTGTTAGCTTCATCAGGGAACTGATATTCAGATATAGAGTCCCGCACAGCATCATTACGGATAATGGGTCGAACTTTGACTCGGAGGAATTCAGGGATTTCTGCAACTCTCAAGGCACACGAGTCGACTACGCTTCAGTCGCCCATCCGCAGACGAATGGACAAGCAGAGCGAGCCAATGGCCTGATTCTCAAGGGATTGAAACCCCGACTGATGCGTGATCTCAAGCATGCAGCTGGAGCGTGGGTCGACGAACTTCCCTCGGTGCTTTGGGGACTGTGGACCACACCTAATCGATCGACTGGAAGAACTCCATTCTTCTTGGTCTATGGAGCTGAAGCAGTCTTGCCGAGCGATCTTCTCCACAATGCTCCTCGAGTTGAGATCTACAACGAAGCAGAAGCTGAACAAGCGCGGCATGACGCAGTCGACCTTTTAGAGGAAGAAAGGGAGATGGCTCTGATCCGATCGACCATTTACCAATAAGATTTGTGTCGTTTCCACGCCAGAAATGTGAGGGGTCGAGCCTTCCAGGAAGGAGATTTAGTTCTCCGAGTGGATCAGAAGAAACCTCACAAGCTTGCTCCTTCTTGGGAAGGACCCTTCATCGTCACCAAAGTTCTCCACAATGGGGCGTACCGTCTTTACAACGTCGAACATAATATCGACGAGCCCCGAGCTTGGAACGCGGAACTACTCCGCCCATTTTACACTTAAGTTTATCACTCGGATGAGTTGCAATAAAGTACTCCTGTAGTTCATGGATTTCAAAATAACAGTGTCATAGTTCCTCCATAATTTTTGTCACTTTTTATTTTTGTCCAATAAAATTTTCCCCTCAGTGGGTGACTCAGCCGCGAATCCGTTTCGCCTAAGTTTGTAAAAATCCTTACCGAGTGGTGAGCCAGACTCCCACTCGGAGGCTTAGCTGCGAATCCGTTTCGCCTAAGATCAAATAAAAATCCTACCGAGTGAAGAGCAGACCTCTCACTCGGGGGCTTAGCTGCAGCCCAGTGCTCGCCTAAGATATAAAAATCCTACCGAGTAGTAAGCCAGACTTCCACTCGGAGGCTTAGCTGCAGTCCAAGTACTCGCCTAAGTTATAAAAATCCTACCGAGTGGTAAGCCAGACTTCCACTCGGAGGCTTAGCTGCAGTCCAAGTACTCGCCTAAGTTATCAAAATCCTACCGAGTGGTAAGCCAGACTTCCACTCGGGGGCTTAGCTGCAGTCCAAGTACTCGCCTAAGTTATAAAATCCTACCGAGTGAAGAGCAAACCTCTCACTCGGGGGCTTAGCTGCAGCCCAGTGCTCGCCTAAGATATAAAAATCCTACCGAGTGAAGATCAAACCTCTCACTCGGAGGCTTAGCTGCAGTCCAAGTACTCGCCTAAGTTATCAAAATCATACCGAGTGAAGAGCAAACCTCTCACTCGGAGGCTTAGCTGCAATCCAAGTACTCGCCTAAGTTATCAAAATCCTACCGAGTGAAGAGAAAACCTCTCACTCGGGGGCTTAGCTGCAGCCCAGTGCTCGCCTAAGTTATCAAAATCCTACCGAGTGGTAAGCCAGACTTTCACTCGGAGGCTTAGCTGCAGTCCAAGTACTCGCCCAAGTTATCAAAATCCTACCGAGTGAAGAGCAAACCTCTCACTCGGAGGCTTAGCTGCAGTCCAAGTACTCGCCTAAGTTATCAAAATCCTACCGAGTGAAGAGCAAACCTCTCACTCGGGGGCTTAGCTGCAGCCCAGTGCTCGCCTAAGTTATCAAAATCCTACCGAGTGGTAAGCCAGACTTCCACTCGGAGGCTTAGCTGCAGTCCAAGTACTCGCCTAAGTTATCAAAATCCTACCGAGTGGTAAGCCAGACTTCCACTCGGAGGCTTAGTTGCAGTCCAAGCACTCGCCTAAGTTATAAAATTCCTACTGAGTGAAGAGCAAACCTCTCACTCGGGGGCTTAGCTGCAGCCCAGTGCTCGCCTAAGTTATCAAAATCCTACCGAGTGGTAAGCCAGACTTCCACTCGGAGGCTTAGCTGCAGTCCAAGCACTCGCCTAAGTTATAAAATCCTACCGAGTGAAGAGCAAACCTCTCACTCGGGGGCTTAGCTGCAGCCCAGTGCTCGCCTAAGATATAAAAATCCTACCGAGTGAAGAGCAAACCTCTCACTCGGAGGCTTAGCTGCAGCCCAGTGCTCGCCTAAGATATAAAAATCCTTACCGAGTGAAGAGCAAACCCCTCACTCGGGGGCTTAGCTGCAGCCCAGCGCTCACCTAAGTGGATTAAGGAATAAGTCGACTACAGTGAACGTCTTGCTTTGAACCTGCAAAAGACATTTCAAGCCAAAAGCAATCATATTCAAACATCAAATTCAAGTTCGGAACGATACCTAAAGGAACCGAAAGTGCTCAGGCGCTAAGCCTGTTAAGGTTTATCGGTTACAACTCCACTCGGCATACCGAGGCAAATTTAAAGCATCGAGCTTAAAAGAAGTTTTTTACCCCTCCTGTGGAGGGCTGGAAGGCGCGACAAACTCATCAAGATCAATTCCATCCGCGATCCGAGTGGCAGCAGCAATGAAAGTTTCCATAAAGGACCTGAAGTCGTGTTTCTTGGTGTTGGCCACCCGGAGGGCCGCCAGCTTGTCTTCTCGCGCATCTTTGCAGTGGACTCGGGCCAGACACAGAGCAACATCTGCACCGCACCGAGCCGAGGATTTTTTCCACTCCTGCACTCGACCAGGGACCGTGTCCAAGCGAGCCATCAGCGACTCGAGGTCGTTCTGGAGTGTCTCCCTGGGCCAGAGCGTTGAGTCGATGCGAGATGTGGCGACCTTCAGCCTTGCAAGATAGTCCACGACAGCTGCAACACGGGACTCCAGTCGGAAAACATTCATGGCAACTTCGTCGTTCACCGGAGAATTGACGGGGTCAAGGTTTGGTTCCAGCCGGCTAGTCTCTTCTTCGAAGTCTTGACAAAATTCTGCAAGGACGATCACCGAGTCAAGGCAATGGTCGAATGGAAAAATCACAGTTGAAAATGATTGTTGAGCGTAAAGGTTTACCTTCAAGCATAAGGAACAGCTTCTTGGCAAGACCACTCAGGAAGGCCTCCAGATCATTTTTCTTCCCAAGAGCAGCTTTCAGATTGGTATTTTCTTGTTCAAGCTTGGTGGCTGAAGCTAATTTCTCGTCAGCAAGCTTGATCTTCTCAGCTAGTTCAAGGTCTTTTTTCTGTTGGGCCTCCTTCACCTTACCTGCAAGTTACAACAAGATCGGATATTGAAACAAATAAAGGGAAAAAGCAGTCGTCGAGGTCTCACCAAACATACCTTTGGTCTCCTCTTTTGCCTTCGTCAGATTCTCCTGAGCCAGCTTCAAATCCAGCTCGAGCTGAATGTGCTTGTTTTCCAGCTCAGTGTAGCGAGCCGCAAGGTCACAGGATCTCTGCGAAGAATCAATCGACTAAATGTCAAAGATAATTCACTTCCGAGTGGAAAAGGAAAAAGCATGTGTTTCTAAGACTACAGCCGAATACAAGCATTCGACCGTAGTCTCGGGGACTACACCCAGTGGGTGCACTCAGCGTGCCCCCACTAATCCTATTGAAGATAGAGTCGACCAGTCGACCTCAAAAAAATGTATTCTTTAAGACTGTAATCGACTGCAAGCAGTCGACCACAGTCTCGGGGACTACACCCAGTGGGTGCACTCAGCGTGCCCCCACCGGTTTGCGAAATCCAGTCGCCATAGTCGAATGACGGAAAGACTGAACTTATAAAGCCTAAGGCCGACTGCCAGCAGTCGACCTTAGCCTTGGGGACTACACCCAGCGGGTGCACTCAGCGTGCCCCCGCTAACACGGAGTTTAAATCGACACACCCACGGGGTGATTACTATAAATTCTGGAAAGAAAAGTTTTTGATAGCATATCCTAACAGAACAAGCGGTGGTCGACTGACCTGAACATTGCTTTGAAGGGCGGAACTGGCATCGTAAGCTGCCTGGCTCGCATCCCGGATGGTCTTCAGCTGCTCCATCATGATCCCTGCCTGGCGTATCGCCTCCTTCGCGGCGCCAGCTTGGTCCTCTGGGACGTGGTGCGTCGTGAAGAGGGAGGGCTGCAGAGCACTCGTCAGTGGATCTGCGAAGGACACAGTGTGTCGAGTGGTGTTCTCCTCCTCCGCGACCAGAGTCTCAGGCACCGTCACATCCTGGGGCACCCTGCCGGCAGACGCTTTCCTACTCCTTCTGTGCTTCAGCGGTTCCTCATCTTCATCATCATCAGGGAGAGTGATAACAACATTGGATGGAGCTACAGAAAAGAATCAGAATTAGAGATCATGAGTCAGTCGACTAGAAACGGTGTTAAGAGTATAGTACCAGGTTTTGAGGTTGCTGCGTCCTCCATCTCATGGTCGTCAGCCCGGGCTGAGGTTTCAGAAGTAGCAGCACTGCAACTCCAAAGGATCAGTCGACTAACTTCAGCGCCAACCAGAGATAAAGTTCGCACAAAACAAGAAGACTTAAGCAGCATGATTACCCTGATATGGTGGGGATGGACACCTTCATCTTCGGCAGGAGCTTGGTCGGCTTTGACGGGGCCGCCCTGGGCTGCTTCAACGCCTTTTCAGTCGGCGCCGGAGAGATGGTCCGAGGGCGCTTGGTCGACTGTGTAACAGTCGCAACCCCCTTGCCACGTTCAGTCGCAGGGTCATGGACAAGCTTCGACCGCCTTTCCGAGCGCGGTGGTGCGACCTCCTCCTCCTCCTCTTCTTCGTCCTCATCATCATCATCATCATCGTCATCATCATCATCATCATCCTCAGCGGCGTCCGAGTCCCACTCCTCCTCCTGGCTCTCGCCCCCGCTCGCTTCTCCCTCCTCAGTCGGAGCCTGTGCTCCATTGGGCATCGAGTATAGCTCAGTGAGGGCCTGATAGACATCAAGACAAAGATTAGTCCACCGATCGGCAGAGAAAACAGAAATAAATGTGACAAGAATACAATGGGAAGTGGAGCAGACATACCTTGTTTGGATCACTGTGGTGGTCGAGTGGAGGAATCCTTCTGGCTCCACGAGGGTTATCCTTGTTCCCAGTAACAGCGGCCATCCACCTTTCCACAGTGGCATTGTCGACTGCTTCTGGATTGACCCAAGTCTCATCCTCAGTCCCGTGGTACAACCACATGTAATGGCTCCGGAACTGAAGAGGCTGGATACGACGCCTAAGAAAAACCTCCAGGAGATCCATACCCGTCACTCCCTCCCGAACCAACTGAACTACACGCTCCATCAGCATCTTCACATCAGCTTTCTCCTCCGGAATCACCTTCAGAGAGGAGGGCTTGTTCACTCGGCCCATGGTGAACTAAGGGAGTCCACTCGACTGCCCCGGCGTCGGCTGATCCTGGCAGTAGAACCAGGTCGACTGCCAGCCTTTGACTGACTCGGGAAACGTCATGGCTGGGAAGGTGCTCTTGTTCCTCACCTGGATCCCCAGACCCCCACACATTTGGACAACTCGGGTTTTTTGTCGCCTGGGCTCGCCTTCTTCACGGTCTGAGAGCGACACGTGAATATGTGCTTGAACAAGCCCCAATGCGGTCGACAACCCAGAAAACTCTCACACATGGACACAAACGCGGCAAGATAGGCGATAGAATTCGGGGTGAAGTGGTGGAGTTGCGCTTCAAAGAAGTTCAAGAAACCACGGAAGAAAACGCTCGGCGGCAAAGAAAATCCGCGGTCGACATGGGTAGCCAGAAGCACGCACTCACCCTCTTCCAGCTGGGGCTGCCACTCTTTCCCCGGAAGCCTTGCAGCTCCATGAGGGATCAGGCCCTCGTTGGCCATGTCGAGGAGATCCGTCTCCGTGATGGTCGATTGGATCCAATCTCCCTGGACCCAGCCTTTCGGCAGGCGAGATCTAGACGAAGACCCGCCACGACTGGTGGATCTCCCCTTCGCCTTCTCCGTCGCCGACGCCTTCTTCGCGCGTTCCAGCGCCGCCGTCTTCTCCTTGACCATGGCTGCCGGCGAGACACGCGGGGAGAAGTTGTGCGGAGGCGAGAGCGAGCGCGTTGGGCGGAGACGAAGGGAGCAGAGAGAGAATGCTGAGGCACTGCTCAAAAAACCCTCGCCGGGCGCGTTTATAAGATCCCTTCAGAGTGGATGACAGGTGGGCCCGGTCGATCTAATCATATCCTGACACAGTTGCGCGGACGTGATACGTGGCGAAAAAAGCAGCGTGAGGATCGAGGCGTCTATGCCCTGTCCCATCCGAGCACAGCGGTCCGCCCCGCTTCGCGCGCTTCCCCAAATTTGGTATCCCGCGGAATCTGCGAACGGCAGATCGGTCTGCCAGACGCGGGATTTCCTACGATCCGTCGCTCGGAAATCGGCGAAGTCCAAAAGATCACTCGACGAAGGAAAAGAATGGACCGAGTCGACTGAAGAAAAGTTGTTCATTATCAACAAAGAGATTTTTTGGTTCAAAACAACGCACGACCAGTATGCGAAGGCTAATCGGAAACAGCATCAACTCCTTCATCACTCAAGCCTCAATCCATTCGGGGGCTAATGATGGAGTCATGTACCTAGGGTAGGGTCACAGACCTGATCTAAGTACCCTGCCCAAAGACACCCCTAGAAGAGATCACCTTCCAGTCGACCTACGAGGGATTCACTCGACCGACTTGAAGGACTCGACCACGAAGATTCACTAGACCACCAGAAGGTCAAAAGGCACTCTGCACTGCAACGGTCTGTAATTAAGTAGACTTTATGATAGTAAATACACTTTATGTGGGGCGTTACCAGTAACGCCCCGGACTTAATGTACCTTAAACCCTTCATTATGTGGGTTGGCTGGGGTCCTGGCGCACTCTATATAAGCCACCCCCCTCCACAGGCAGAAGGGTTCGGCACCCTGTAATCCATATACACATAATCCACTCGACCGCCTCCGGGCTCCGAGACGTAGGGCTTTTACTTCCTCCGAGAAGGGCCTGAACTCGTACATCTCTTGTGCTTACAACCTCTCCATAGCTAGGACCTTGCCTCTCCATACCTACCCCCACTCTACTGTCAGACTTAGATCCACGACAGCGGACACCGCTGTTTTGGTTGGTGCTCTTTTTATCTTGGTCAATCATGTAAAATGTATTCCCATTTATCTCGTATCCTTTCCAAATCATTACAGTCGAAGATGGTCCCCTGGACAACAAGTACAGCTCATCACAAACAGTGCTGTCACCTCTGAGACGTGTTTCCAACCAACTGCTGAAAGTCCTGATGTGTTCACATGTAATCCAGTCGTCGCACTGCTCCGGGTGTTTGGAGCGCAGACTGTTCTTGTGTTCATCGACATACGGGGTCACCAAGGTAGAGTTCTGTAGAACTGTGTAGTGTGCTTGAGACCAAGAATATCCGTCCCTGCATATTATTGAGTCCCTTCCAAGCGTGCCTTTTCCAGTCAGTCTCCCCTCATACCGCGATTTAGGGAGACCTATCTTCTTAAGGCCAGGAATGAAGTCAACACAAAACCCGATGACATCCTCTGTTTGATGGCCCATGGAGATGCTTCCTTCTGGCCTAGCGCGGTTACGAACATATTTCTTTAGGACTCCCATGAACCTCTCAAAGGGGTACATATTGTGTAGAAATACGGGCCCCAGAATGACAATCTCGTCGACTAGATGAACTAGGACGTGCGTCATGATATTGAAGAAGGATGGTGGGAACACCAGCTCGAAACTGACAAGACATTGCGCCACATCACTCCTTAGCGTTGGTACGATTTCTGGATCGATCACCTTCTAAGATATTGCATTGAGGAATGCACATAGCTTCACAATGGCTAGTCGGACGTTTTCCGGTAGAAGCCCCCTCAATGCAACCGGAAGCAGTTGCGTCATAATCACGTGGCAGTCAGGAGACTTTAGGTTCTGGAACTTTTTCTCTGGCATATTTATTATTCCCTTTATATTCGACGAGAAGCCAGTCGGGACCTTCATACTGAGCAGGCATTGAAAGAATATTTCTTTCTCTTCTTTCGTAAGAGCGTAGCTGGCAAGACCTTCATACTGCTTCGGAGGCATGCCCTCTTTTTCGTGCAAGCGTTGCAGGTCCTCTCGTGCCTCAGGTGTATCTTTTGTCTTCCCATACACGCCCAAGAAGCCTAGCAGGTTCACGCAAAGGTTCTTCGTCACGTGCATCACGTCGATCGAAGAGCGGACCTCTAGGTATTTCCAGTAGGGTAGGTCCCAAAATATAGATTTCTTCTTCCACATGGGTGCGTGATTCTCAGCGTCATTCGGAACAGCTAGTCCGCCGGGACCCTTTCCAAAGATTACGTGTAAATCATTGACCATAGCAAGTACGTGATCACCGGTACGCATGGCGGGCTTCTTCCGATGATCTGCCTCGCCTTTGAAATGCTTGCCTTTCTTTCGACATTGATGGTTGGTCGGAAGAAATCGACGATGGCCCAGGTACACATTCTTCCTGCAGCTTGCCAGGTATATACTATCGGTGTCAAGTAAACAGTGCGTGCATGCGTGGTATCCCTTGTTTGTCTGTCCTGAAAGGTTACTGAGAGCGGGCCAATCGTTGATGGTCACGAACAGCAACACCTTTAGGTTAAATTCCTCCTGTTTGTGCTCATCCCACGTACGTACACCGTTTCCATTCCACAGCTGTAAAAGTTCTTCAACTAATGGCCTTAGGTACACATCAATGTCGTTGCCGGGTTGCTTAGGGCCTTGGATGAGAACTGGCATCATAATGAACTTCCGCTTCATGCACATCCAAGGAGGAAGGTTATACATACATAGAGTCACGGGCCAGGTGCTGTGATTGCTGCTCTGCTCCCCGAAAGGATTAATGCCATCCACGCTTAAAGCAAACCATACGTTCCTTGGGTCCTTTGCAAACTCATCCCAGTACTTTCTCTCAATTTTTCTCCACTGCGACCCGTCAGCGGGTGCTCTCAACTTCCCGTCTTTCTTACGGTCCTCACTGTGCTATCGCATCAACTTGGCATGCTCTCCGTTTCTGAACAGACGTTTCAACCGTGGTATTATAGGAGCATACCACATCACCTTTGCAGGAACCCTCTTCTTGGGAGGCTCGCCGTCAACATCATCAGGGTCATCTCGTCTGATCTTATACCGCAATGCACCGCATACCGGGCATGCGTTCAGATCCTTGTAGGCACCGCGGTAGAGGATGCAGTCATTAGGGCATGCATGTATCTTCTCAACCTCCAATCCTAGAGGGCATACGACCTTCTTTGCTGCGTATGTACTGTCGGGCAATTCGTTATCCTTTGGAAGCTTCTTCTTCATTATTTTTAGTAGCTTCTCAAATCCTTTATCAGGCACAACATTCTCTGCCTTCCACTGCAGCAATTCGAGTACGGTACCGAGCTTTGTGTTGCCATCTTCGCAATTGGGGTACAACCCCTTTTTGTAATCCTCTAACATGCGATCAAACTTCAGCTTCTCCTTTTGACTTTCGCATTGTGTCCTTGCATCGACAATGACCCGGCGGAGATCATCATCATCGGGCACATCGTCTGGTTCCTCTTGATCTTCAGCAGCTTCACCCGTTGCAGCACCATCGTGCACATCGTCTGGTGCATCTTGATGTTCAGTAGCATCACCGTATTCAGGGGGCACATAGTTGTCATCGTACTCTTCTTCCTCGCCGTCCTCCATCATAACCCCTATTTCTCCGTGCCTCGTCCAAACATTATAGTGTGGCATGAAACCCTTGTAAAGCAGGTGGGTGTGAAGGATTTTCCGGTCAGAGTAAGACTTCGTATTCCCACATATAGGGCATGAACAACACATAAAACCATTCTGCTTGTTTGCCTCAGCCACTTCGAGAAAATCATGCATGCCCTTAATGTACTCGGAGGTGTGTCTGTCACCGTACATCCATTGCCGGTTCATCTGCGTGCATTATATATAATTAAGTGTGTCAAAAATCATTACAGAACATCATGAATAGATAATTAAGTGACCAAATTAATAGAAGTTCATCATCACATAAAAACCAAAGTAGATACATAGTTCTCATCTAACAACATAAAGCTCTGCAGAGCATCTAAATTAATTAAACCATACATTGAAACTATGTAAAACATTTCAATGCGAAAACAAATGCGATCATAATCGCAACCAAGGTAACAACTGATCCAACGGCATAATGATACCAAGCCTCGGTATGAATGGCATATTTTCTAATCTTTCTCATCTTCAAGCGCATTGCATCCATCTTGATCTTGTGATCATCGACGACATCCGCAACATGCAACTCCAATATCATCTTCTCCTCCTTAAGTTTTTTATTTTTTCCTTCAAGAAATTGTTTTCTTCTTCAACTAAATTTAACCTCTCGACAATAGGGTCGGTTGGAATTTCCGGTTCAACAACCTCTTAGATAAATAAAATCTATGTCACGTTGGTCGGCATAATTTTCATAAACAATAAATGAACCAATAGTTATGAAAAGATAATATATACCACATCCGAATCATAGACAGGACGAGGGCCGACGGGGGCGGATACCAAAACCATCGGCGCACTATATAAGATGCAATAATAAAAGTAAGAAAATAATACAAGTATCTATCTAAACAAACAAGTAATAATATTTTTCCTTTCAGAAAGAAGATAAGAACAAGAGGCTCACCACGGTGGTGCCGGCGATGAGATCGGCGCGGGTGATCGACGGCGGTGAAGACGGGGACGGGGCGTGACGGACCGCTAAACCTAGATAAATATTGAGGAAAATGGAGCTTGGCGGTCGAGCTTCGAGAGGAGAAACCTTAAGTAGTGTGGCTCGGGCATTCCATCGAACACCTTGTGTGCATAGGAGGTGAGCTAGAGCACCACCAAGCCCTCTCCCCCTCGGCCAGAAAAAACAGAGCAGTGTGCTCTGCTCTTGCGCGAGGGGCTATATATAGACACCACTATTGGTCCCGGTTGGTGGCATGAACCGGGACTAAAGGTAACCCTTTTGGTCTCGGTTCATGCCACCAACCGGGACCAATAGTGGTGGGCCAGGAGCCAGGACCATTGGTCCCGATTCGCCCCACCAACCGGGACCAAAAGGTCCGGACGAACCGGGACCAATGGCCCACGTGGCCCGGCCGGCCCCCTGGGCTCACGAACCGGGGCAAATAGCTCCATTGGTCCCGGTTCTGGATTGAACCGGGACTAATGGGCTAAACTGGCCTGGACGAAAGCCCTGTTTTCTACTAGTGTATAGACTAGGATACATGTGTTGGATCAGAAATATGTCACACTTTTTGAAAATATAATTTGAGTGACATGATAACATTTTGTAGCGATCTGATACCATGTTATCTTGTTTTGTTTGAGACGTGCGTTGCACGTGCATGCTTACTAGTCACATAAACAATTGTAGCCAGTGACGGCTGACACAATAGTATAAGTAGTTATTCAGTGACTTCTAACTACCTCAGATCCATTAATCAGGACACAAGTAGGGAAACATCAACAAACAACAATCGGTAGCATAATTTTATAACACAAAAAGCTACACTTCTGAAAAGAGAGCACATAGCAAATCAAAAGCAGATGCTCGTATGACCTTGTCCATTACGCTCAGGTAAAAAAACTCGATCAACACGGAGGTGGTCGTCCTCATGTCGGCAGTACCATTGGTTGTGTGGCGCTGGTTGGACGTCGGCAAGGGGCCTTGGGGATCAGCTAGAACATGGCATGGATGGTGGTGTCAGTCCCGCCACCCTCGGGTCGCGGCCGCATCATGAGAGAGCTATTGTTCTCAGGGAGAAGACCAAGGTGCTGCCTCTGGATTCTTGTTGATGTTTCACTGGACCCGGTGAACGAGTTGAGCAGAGTAATATCCGAGCGAAAATTTTGACGGGGGGGTGTCTTGGTTGTGCTCTCGTCTTGGTTGTGCTCTCAGTTATTTTCCACACATAAAACTTGAAGTGTAGTTGTTCGCATATTCCCCATTTTCTTATTTCCGCTTGAGAAAATCAAACAATGCCTACAAATACATAGAGTTTTGCATCTCATAGTTAGTCCATCTCATGCACCCATGCTTCTGTTACACGGAGAACCACTTTTATCAGTTTATTCAGCGTTTTAATTAGCATATGTATCACTGTGGATACCGGATACTCTAATATGCTTTCGGCCAAGTTATTTTGCGAGGGTTGTGTGCACCGAACCCCATTTCTCTGGACCAACGTGTTCTTCTGGCCCTTTTCCAGCAACTGACATGTGACATAGCCAACTACATATCCCTGAAGCTTCAACGGATACAAAAGGTTTACAGAATCTTCACACGTAGGATTTTGTTTATATCTCCAACTCTTTAATGTTCGATTACCTGGTACTCCTTGATTGTGCAGTTCTCTTAAATATTTTGGACCACTAAGCATTTTGGAAACTGTAGTGGTGGTATATGCACAATATATCTAACAACATAAGCATGAAAAATTGAAAAAAAAAGTATAATATCAGGTAATTTGTGTATCGTACTTAACCACATGTGCTGCTTTGGGTTGTCTTTTTAGTTGATAAAAAAGTTCAAACAATTTTTGTAATAATTCCGACAATTGCACAAGCCAGTCATTCCGAGGTTCAGTATATTTTTAGCAGAATAATGTACTTGACTAGATGCTACTAGCGTAAATCATTTAAGTTTATTGATCTTCTAGATGAGCTTTTGTGAAACCATGTATCTGTTTGTAGAAAAAATAGTCCAACATGAAAATAATATTTTCAAGTATGTCGCATTTGTTTTATTTTCACGCAAATTGATATCAAGGTGAAGGACAGATACATCACTATGGATTATCTACATATATCAGCAGCACTTGCTTTTCAAATTGGCGAAACATGGCTTGCCTATTTCATTGTCAATTACTCAACATTTCAAAATGCTTGAAGGTTTTAGTATACTCAGTGCCCTTTTATAGAGTTGCAATGAAATTCCTGTTAGATGTTAATGTCCTTTAGGAATTGTGCATTGAAATATACTCCCTTCGTTCCCAAATATAAGTCTTTCGGGAGATTGCAACGAGTGACTACATACGGAACAAAATGAGTGAATCTATACTCTAAAATATGTCTACATACATCCTTATGTTGTAATCCATTTGAAAACCATTGACTGCTTATCTGTCCTTCTATAGCTTCTACTTGAAGAAATGCTCCAAGAATAAGGCCACCATCAATATATTTGTTCATTTATGGGCAAAAGTGTCTGCACGTGAATTATCACTTTTTATTTGTCGAGAAGTTTCTTACCTTTGTGTTGGTCAATAATTTTTATGTAGATTCTGATATTATATTTTTAGCTAAGATGCATTAGATCATTGTAGTATAGTCGAAGGGGATGTTATAGATGATCACTCGTGTACTGTTTGTAGAGAACATATCTCCAATTGTATTATTGATAAATGAAGGAAATTTTTGGCATTTGTTCCATAGCGAAGCACTAAAGAGGCATGTGGGGACACGTGGATGACTCACCCCCCACTCCCCCCCTTCATTAAACAAGCCCACAACATTACAAGTCAAAAGCGAGCTGGAGTATTGTGGCAGTATGAGGGTGCTTGGATACAAGGGACTATTTTTAGTCTGACTAAAAATAGTCTCTTTTAGAAGCTAAAGTTCCAAGCACCCTTGACTAAAGAGAGGCTAGGACTAGTCTTGAGGCTAAAATCTTTTAGTCATGGGAAACCTACTAAAATATGTATTAGCTCTCTCTCTCCTCATTTAATTCCTCTCCTTAGTTCTGGATTGGAGGGTTTGGAGGATAATAAATGCTCAATAACTAGATTTTAGTCTCTTTAGTATTTGGATCCAAGCATGGGTGAGACTAGCAAGTTTTAGTCCCACTACTTTTAGTCATGGGACTAAAACGTATCCAAGCATGCTCTATATGGATTTGATGCAGGAATAGATCGGTGTATAGACTAGGTGCAGGAGTAGCTCAGGGAGGTTGACCCTCATATCCAGCTTGACAAGATTAATTTTTTTAAGTTTGAAACATTCCCCTGAGCAGTTTAATGACAAGTGTGTCATGCGGTGGTTGACCTCATCACCTTGGAATCGATCATGTTCCAACGTGCTTTGATCAGGTAAATAACACAACCAGCATTGTCAAGGGCTGAATGAAGGATAAGTGGCAACATGGGCAGGCTATCGTGTTGACGTAGATGTCATGGACGAAAGGATCATGTAGGCATGCTTTATTGGGTTCGAGGGAGTATTTTTTTCTCCCGTTGCAACGCACGGGCATTTTTGCTAATCTCTTCCTAATAATAATAAAGCACGGATTGGGTCTCCGGGTTCACTATCACAATACGTTTTCTTTCACGTCATAATACGCTTTTACGGTTTGTATATACAAAATTCAAGGTGGTACTAATTTGGGGTTCGCTTTTACGATTTGTATAGACAAAATTCGAGATGGTACTAATTTGGGGTCCGCAGGGCGACTGCTTCTGGTCTTCCGTGTTCGCTGGTTCAGGACGTCGTTCGCAGCTGCATAAGTCAACGGGCCAGAATTTTTATTATGGGCCGCTAAAAATATTCGATCTCACAATCTACTCTTCCCTCCGGCTGCGGCAATCAGAGTTTGTGATTTCCAATCCAATTCGAATTAATAGTACCACCCCGACAGTTTGCATCAAATCCTAGCAACTTATATACTTCCAAATTGCAAGAACCAACAAGCCAACAAGAAGAGGATGAGATACGATCAATCAAAGAGGAGAGACGCATGATGAATCCAACAAAAAGCATTATGAATGAGGTGACCAGCCTAAGAGAAAGCCTCGAGACAAAGCGGGTGGCCGCCGCTGCGCCAGACCGCCCGCCAAGGCTGCGGCTCTTCTGAAGGAAGCGCCAGATGCCTGGGGATGAGAGATGGATCGAGAGTACTCAGTAGAAAGGATGCATGCCCCGATGGATAAGCTCCAGACGGTGGAGGCGAATGGATAAGCCTAAAGCGGATACGTGCCGGCCGCTCGACCGAACAATTTATCAGTCGATTCATTTTTTTAAGAACAAGCACAGTTTGCATATCTGAGCCCTATAATAATATATCTATATCTGCAACAAATCCATTGGACAGACAAGTTCATTGGACAGACAAATTTAGATAGATTCAGGCATAGATAGTTCATCCGACAGACTAATCGTACCCAAAATAGACAAAGCTCACCGTATTAAACTTAGCTACTAATAAAAAAGACGATGCGGAGGGCAAGACACCACTTCTTGGCGCGGGCCCTTGCCGATCTCCTCCATGTATGCGTCCGCGGCGGGGGGACGGTCGCCATCCGAGCTGCCGGTGCCACTCTACGATGCGGAGATGTATCCCGTTAGACAGCGGATGGCGCGACTCTGTTGCCGGGCGTGGCGTGCTGCCTTTGCCTTGGCGCTCTCCTTCTCCCTCGCGAGGAGCTCTGAAACCTCGAGCGTGGCGGAGCGCCTTCGTGTTTTTCTGCCGATGATGCCTTGCGTCGGTCTCCGATGTGGTGAGCGAGCACTGCATCACCTCGTGGAGGAGCGCCTCCTTCGGATCCACCGACACGGAACGTTCGCGCTGGCGGCGGAAGCCATTGAGCTTGAGCTTCCGTCCCGTGTCCAGCCCCGCCACTCGATGGCGATGCGGAGTGCCAGCTCCTCATCGTCGGGCGCATCGATGTCGGAGTGCTCCTGCTTCACGAGGTCGTCCCGGTCGATGGGATTGGACTCGTTGCCGGACTCGTCGCCGGAGTTGGCCATTGCGGAGGTGGCGGAGGAGGTAGAAAGATTCAGTTAAGAGAAGTGGAGAAGACGAGAGGGGAGCGGAGATTGCAAGTGGACTAAGAGCGAATAGGGCTCGTCCGAGAGTGTAGGGTTTTGTGGGGACGATGGCGTGCCCAGGCGCCTTCGGGTGTCCCATATCCACCCCAGATATGGGCCGGATATGAAAGTGCCAGTTAGTCCGAACGTTTGGGCCGGATATGGATTTGTACACCAGAGTATGCAAACACGCATCAGGAGAGCATAGTGGGTGCGTGAAACAAGTTTTGTGATTTTTTTCGCCCGTTGCAATGCACGGGCATATGTACTAGGGGCCACTGTTGGTTATTGGTCGGAGAACGTCTCGATCATGTCTGCATGATTCCCGAACCCGTAGGGTCTACACACTTAAGGTTTGGTGACGCTAGAGTTATTATGGGAAATAATATGTGGTTACCGAAGGTAGTTCAGAGTCCGGATATGATCCTGGACGTCACGAGGAGTTCAGAATGGTCCGACGGTGAAGATCAATATATTGGACGAAGGGTATTGAAGTCCGAAAGTGTTACGGGGGTACCAGGCTATGGCCAGCATGACCGAAAGGTGTTTCGGGAGCCCCGGTAAGTGTTGGAGGGCCTCATGGGCCAAAGGGGAAGGGGAAAACCAGCCCACTAAGGGGTGGTGCGCCCCCCCCCCCCACACCCTTTCCCACGTTATTTGGGGAGGTGGGGCGCCTCCACCTGGCTTGGGAGGAAATCCTCCACCTGCTTGGCTTGGGGGGCAAGTCTCCCTAGGATTTTCCCTAGGGAGATCCAATCTGCTTGGCAGCCGCCCCCTAGGGGAAACCCTAGGGCGCCTCCCCCTCTCCCCTTGCCCCTATATATAGTGGAGGGGTGGGAGGGCAGCCGCACCTCTTCGCTGGCGCAGCCCTCTCCCTCCTCCAACACCTCCTCCTCCTCAGTAGTGCTTGGCGAAGCCCTGCCAGAGAACTGCAAGCTCCACCACCACGCCGTCGTGCTGCCGGAGCTCCCCCTCAACTTCTCCTCTCCCCTTGCGAACGGGCTCTTTTGCTAGATCACGATGGTCTGGATCAATAATCTCTCCCTAATAATAAAGCACGGATTGGGTCTCCGGGTTCACCGTCATAATACGCTTTCTTCTCATGTCATAATACGCTTTTACAATTTGTATAGATAAAATCGTAATATAAACGAGATGGTATTAATAGCACGTCCGTCCGTCCGTCCCGATTCGTTTTTCATGCCGTACGTAGACCTCCACCAGCGATCGCTTGCTTTTGCGGCGCCTGGGCCGAGCTCGTGCGTCGCCCACCTATCCTGGCCCATTTAAGACACATGCGAAGGATACGATCGGCGAGCACATATACTGCAGCTAAAAATAAATAAAGCCGCCGATCCTCACGGGGATCGAACACAAGACGCCTTGGATGAAAGACCCCTAAAGTACCAGCTGAGCTAGCGCTCATTATCTACGCCCGTCTAGCAGAATTCTTGGGCCTCGGTCCATCCATCCATCCTCTGCGACGTGGCCCAAAAATACGGTAAGAATAATTGCCCGATCAAACTCCTAATCCTAACATGACGAATTGTTCACAAGATAATCCCATATCGTTTTTCTTTACAAAATCCCACCAGTTTAAATATGTTTGTGAGCTCAAGACAATAAGCAACCTCCAATCAAGGATTCTTTCAAAGATGGAGTTAATGGGAGAGAGACCCAACATATATTGGCCTAATTAAACGGAGGGAAAGACCTGCCGATTTATAAATCGGCGTCTACAAAAAGAGAGCGTTAAACGGGAATTGAGGGCTGCCATGCATGATTTAAGAAGGAATCAGCATTAAAGGGAATGGGTTAGTCTCGACCAACAATTCTGTGTAGCGTTTCTCGACCACTTGAATGGGCTGGTTAGTCTCGACAAAATATTCTGTCTAGCGTTACTCTGGCAAAAAGAAAATGCTACCATTTTTTCTAAAGCATTCTGACTTGAGAAGAAATCCAAAAAGATGACAACTTATTTCATGGAGGAGCCGATGGCTTCATGACATCGGAAATTATCACCATCCTAAGTGGTACGTGTAGGGTGTAGCTCACGGAGAGTGTCCCTCATGGCCAACTCGACGGGATTAGTTTTCAAAGTATAAACACTACCTTGCGCTGGTGTATCTCAATTGCAGGTGTGTCATGTAGAGGCGGAGATCACCGTGTTCGAATTGGTCATGTTCGAACGCATTGCCTTCAGAGGATGAGACACCGTGGGCACTATTGATGAGGATGGGAAGAAGTATAATTTCAACTGAAGGACATAGACCTTTGGAGGGTCATGAGTTGTGTTTATTGAGATAGGTGCAAAGGATTTTTTGTAAAGAACTAGGGATTGTTTGTTCAAATGCAAAGGAGTTATAATTCATTATTTCTAATGCTTAGTGAGATTTTTTCACGACAGCTTACAAATAATGCCTTTAAGATTTAAAAATTAGGGGGCTTTTTAAGATCAGAATCATCGTATAAAAATCGTATCAAAAGCATTGTATATGTAGCATGTTTCTTAATGTACAACTGGGAAAAGACTTCCTCGCTTACGAGCGTTGCAACGCTCCGCAACACATCTGGGGACGAAGCCACGTAAATCTCTCCTCATCCTAATTAATTTCTCTCCCCGGTGAATTCAAGGGTGGGCCCACACTAACTAATCACCCTCCTAATTCAATCGTGGGGTCCACACTAACTAATCTCACCCACATGAATTCGCGTGAATTGACCACACTCGTACAATTGATATGAAGTATTACTAGACCTTGGTGCGCGCCTTCCTGCCGTTGCCGGGTGGCATCATTGAGATATTCTTGGGAGATGTTGCTGGATATTTCGGTGGATACGTCACTATATCTCCCGTTGCAACGCACGGGTATATGTGCTAGTCTTTACCTACTAATAAACCACGCATCGCTTCTGGTGGTACGTCATAAAAACAACCCTCGAAGTTGGCAATAATTACCCACCAATGCCACCCGTAAGTGGCAAAAACGATTCGTTTTTAATTTCTAATATCGCTCCAGGGTTCTGTTATTAAAGGTGGATACGATATAATAGCACCAATGCATGAGCAGCGCGATGGCTGAGGCAACGATGCTCCACACAGGAGACCAGGGTTCGATCCCTGGTTCTCACGCTTTTTCTCTTTCTTTTTACCAAGCGCAGTAATGGGCCAGCCCATGTGCGGGTCGTGGCGCCCCCTGTTTTCTATATCTTTTTTTTATTTCTATTTTGTTTTTTCCCTAAAAATAAATTTCGGATTGATGGCGCCCCCTATTTTTTATTTCTTTTTACTTTTTTATTTCTGTTTTGGTTTTTTATCTCAAAATTAATTTCGGATTTCCAAAATATCAAACAATTGCGAGTTCTGAAAAAAAGTAGGAAAATGGTAAACTGTTTGTGAATTTAAAAAATATTCTAAAAATCGAAAAATGTTCACGACTTAAAAAATTGCTCACAAATTATAAACAAATCACGATTTCTAATGATTTCATGAAATAAAAAATGTTCATGATTTTTTTAAATGAGCCAATATTCAAAGCATATTCAGGAATTTAAAAATCATGTCCATCAGCTTTTAGAAAATGTTCACAAAAATTAAAACACATCCGTATGTAATGAAAAAAAACTAATTGTAGGTTCCATAAAGGTTTTATTAGGAGATCTATATAGCTCGTTTTATGATTTTATTTAGTCCTTCGCGTTGGGTAAAAAAGGGTTTCCGTGTTTTGTACAACGCTGAACCCAACAAAATTGACATAACTTTCTAAGGGTTTGTTTTTGTAAGCTATATTAAAATGACTAAATGTCTATTTTGCTTCCATACACAGTTATGCTTATTTTCATATCACAATAGTGGTTATGGTAAACACCGCTACCTAAGTCCAGACGAGACACTTTATTTATCAGTATAGCTCAGGCAGGGTCCGTCAATGCAGTTTGCTCAGCCACAAAATATTTTGTTGTGACGCCTTAAAAAATCAAGTCTTGATGAGCATCATATTGTTCATTTTTGAAATTACATTTTAAAAGTGTCTTATCGCATCATGACATGATTTGTATATACTTTGTGAATTTGATTCATACTTTTTTATATCTACCACACATGTATAACTTGATAGTTTTTTTTTCCGTTGCAAGGCACGGGCATTTCCAAAAATGTTCGCTAAATCAAAAAAAGTTCGTCAAATTCAATAACTATTCCACCCAATTTCTAAATATTTTCATCGATTATAGAATGTTTGCCAGTTCAGGAAAATTGCTTAAAAATGTTCACAATTTTTAAAAAATGTTTGTAAATAGCAAAAAATATTCATAAATTGAAAAAATGTTCTTGATTGTAGAAAATGTTCAGAAATTTGTAATAGTATGTTGTTTGCGATTTCAAATATGTGCATGAGTTTAACAAATTGTTCATAATTTCAAAATGTTCATGATTTCGAGAAATTGAGAGAGATATTGTATCTCGGTGATGCAACGAAATGTGATCATGACCATTTAAAATTATGAATTTTTTTCTCCCGTTGCAACGCACGGGTCCTTTTGCTAGTAATAATAAAGCACGGAGTGAGTCTCCGGGTTCACCTTTGTGGTAGTTTTTCAAAAAAGCCCCTATTGTTTTCTGTATCCAACCCGCAGTCCAATTTCGAGTGGATATGACAAAACGTTTCGTTTTTGCACAAAACTCACTGTTGTTTGGTTTATTCAAGCCGCGGTCCTTTTTACAGTGCCTGGACACATGGATCCATCCTCCTCCGCGCACCGGCGGGGCCGGTCGTTGTCGGCTCCGCCAAGCGCCTCCTCGTCCTCGACTGGGCAATGAGAGAGGCGGATCAGCCGGCGGGCGGGACAGCCCCCACGGACCACGCCGAGCCGAGCACCGCAACCGACATGTACATCGACTCCGGCGGAGACCATGCGGGCAGGGATCCGGGTGCCAAAAGGAGGCGCGGCGGCGGCAGCGGCGTTGATGCGCACGTCGTGGTCCAGAGGCGGGAGAAGCGCCAGATCCTCGCGTGGAGGGTGCGCCAGTACCGGTCCCTGGTGGCCGAGGCCAAGGCGGCGGCAAGGAGGGCAAGAATCCGGGCGGTGAGGAAGAGGACGGCCGCTTGGAAGAGCGTCCAACGGCAACTCACGCGCGCCGCCCTGAGCTGCGACGGCCTGCACAAATGGAGCCCCGGCGGCGGCGGAGGAGCTGCTTAGCAATATTAAAGATCCGCTGGTAATTAAATCAGCTCAATCCTCATGCTAATTAGGGAATAGAATTAGCACCCTAGCATTTTGTTTTCCTACTCGATTAGACAGTGCTCCTTGATCTGAATGACAGGGGAGCTCAGCTCAATTAGGTTGGCTTTTGTGATGTTATCCAATTGCGTGTAGAAATCCCATCTTTATGCTCCGAAAAACTTACTACTGATACTCTGAAAGACAACAATATATATTAGTGTTCTTAGATAATTGCGCACTTGAGCGTTTGTGCTCTAAGTTGATTTACCAGATGACACCATCAGTCTCGGCTGATTTTGCAGCTTCATTCATGCCTTCCACTTGGCATTGATCTGTCTCCAGTCTCCACTGCATTTCACTAGCAGCAGTTTTCACCTTTTGAGGTCTGAGCTATCAAATATTCGAATGCCTTTTCTGGCTAATCCAATATCCCAGGAGTATCACCATGTTTACACATTTAGAAGATTTTTGCAGTTAGACGATTCCCGAGAGAGCAAAGAGTAAGTTGAGAGAGATGGAGAGAGCACAGAAGGGAAGGAGAAAGGAATAGGGAGGCGCGGCGGTGGTTGGTTCTCCGGCGGCACTGGATCGGGCACGGGCGCAGAGCTCCTGCTCGGGGACGCAAAGATCCAGGGAGGCACTCTCCCATTCAGTTACCCTTACTATCGGTTCCTACGTGCAGCCCCGGCCGCCATAGCCTGAACGGCGCGGACGTGTGCTTCTCCCCAGGGAGGGCCATGCCGCTGCAGATGAAAGTGAATCCCCTTCCGAGCCGGCGGACATGACATGGTAAGAACGCTTACGCAGAGATTCAGTTTTGGATGGACGATTGTTCTTATTTAGTCTCTTTGTTTTTCTCTTGTGCCTTGGTCATTCAGGTTGGTTTCACAGGATTGACTCGGCTACCTATAGAAGTGCCACCAATCTGAACCAAGCTGTTGCGTCAAGGTGAGATGATGAATTCGGTTCTTGACCACTGCCACCCTGTTTAGTACTCTTATTGATCTGATTTCTCTCTTGTTGATGCAAGCGACGGGCGCGACACGCACCTCCAACCAACGCTTTCTCCGGTGATCCCCGGCCATGAGCACGTCTATCCCCTACAAGCCGCTACCGGTGCTCCCTCTCCGCTAGATGCGGCAAGGTCGTGCGAGTGTTCTGTAGCTCGGCGCTGCACCATGGGACAGGATCGTCGCCCTCCTGGCCACAGCCGCAAACTTCGTGTCTGGCCTGCTTATCCTCACCACTTTCAGAATCGGAGGCAGTGCGTGACTGGTGACCAGTGTCCGACTTTGATCGTCGACGCTGATGATGGATTCAAGCACTCCACCATATTCTTGGTACAACACCACTGGGGACTTAGCAAAACTGCTTTTTAGCCATTAACATCCAAGTCCTAGATATTGTTATGGCATAAATTTTGACGGTTAGGATTTTAACAAGGTGCAGAGCTGTGTAGGTTGAGATGACAGAGATAATAGTATGCTAAATGTGTAGACATAGTTTGACAATTTTGCTGAAACATAGTACTCCCTTTAGTAAAAAAGATGTCCTGAATAAGCTCTAATATGACACCATGATTGTTACCATTTGTTCAGAAGGACAAATGTAAGTTCTATAAAATAATTGACTGATATTTTCAGATTTTCTCCTTGTACACTTTTAATAGCTCATGATGTTTAGTGATCCTTTTTCCATATGTTTGTGATCTATTTTCAGGCTACATCATCAGGATTCACACCTCGTCAGATCCGAGATCTTTGATTTCCTGCTGTTTGGAAGGGATCCATTAGTCGCCGCTGTTCAACTTAGATGTAACACAATCTGTAAATCTGTAAAGGTCCATTATTGCCATTCAGAGACTCCATCATGGAGTAATTTTTGCGTAACCTCTAGGTTAATTTTTTATGTGGTCGGCATAACACCTAATTCATAATGATGTAATTTTAAATAAGTTATAAGGTTTAAGAGAAATCTTATACCAATAAAGAAAATAATCGGGTTGGTCAAGGGGAGGGAATGTGTCTCCTCCACTATTACATTACATCCGATACTATCTAATTAGATGCATGCTCCCTAGAATGCCTCATTTTTATTCTTATTTGCAAATTTAGGATTCTACCTACAAGACTTCCGGTCTTTGTATAAATTAAGATTAAGTAGGACAATGTTATAGGTTTAAGAAAAAAGGTTTAGGATAAAACTGTTCTAGATTTTGAGAAGATCGTTACATATCCATGGGGAAAATGTCCCAGGTTTAGAAAATTAACTATCCATGTTTTCTGTTCTTGGTTAATAAACTGGTCACAATAGTTTTTTATTTTTTTAGCAAGCTGGTCACAATAGCTAACCCAATAGATTCCTGGTCCTACATATGCCTCGCATTAACACCGGGCAAAAAGTACGCCATCATAGTGAGTGGAGAGCACAGTGCAAGAGGGAATAAAATAGCAAAGCCGCGAACTAAACAATGCAAACATTTCTTAGCCATTTTGCAAAGATGGTTTGGCTGAAAGCATAAATCTTAATGTGGGTCGTAAATTAAAGAATTACTCGTGTAATAGGCTATGCTTACGTGGTGTGATAAATTCTTTTCTTCCGGTGCAACGCACGGGCATTTTTTGCTAGTCTTTCCCTAATAATAAAGCACGGATTGACTCCGTGGGTTCACCGTCACAATGCGCTTTCCTCCCATGTCATAATACGCTTCTTCCTGTCCGTTTTTTTTCTTAATTTTGATATTTTTCTTAATATCCGAGGTGGTACTATCTATTTCTTCGTCGTTGAAATTTTTTCATCCGTCCCTCGTTGTGATTTTTTCTCGTAGGTGCAGCATGGGCCTTGGCCCACTCACGTGATGGCCCAGGCAAAGAAAAAACAAAACGTGCATAGTTGGAATCGAACCCACAATCTCACGAACAAATCCAGAGAACCCGACCACCCGAGCAAACCAGCAGCAGTTACAATAGAGAGTTCTTCTCTTTTATATTATTCCACATCGCCCCCTTACACAAAATCTCATCAATTTATATATATCTACCAGTTAATATGAATAAGCCTCCTAGAGAATTGGGAAGGAGTGAATCCGTCGGGAGAAATTAAGTCTCGCTCTTGGGCCCAGCGTCGCATAGCTCGTCGGTTATGGCCTACGTGGATACCTCCTACATGAACAAAGGCCGAGGACGGCGGCCACTTGCCGGTGATGCAGTTAACGCACCGGCCGATTGGCGCGCGAGCCATCCCGTCTCGATCCCAAACACACTCCAATCTGGAGAAACCCGACAGGATGGGAAGCCTGCAAGCGCTTTCTGAGGAGGACAGATGTAGATACACAAGCTCACTGTCAAAGGGCCGACGTTGTTGCACATCCTGGTCGGGTATGTCCGTGTGATGGGCGTGTGCGTCCTGCTCGAGCTGGGTGCCAAGTGCCAACGCGGAGGAAACATATGGGAATGGAAGCTACTTAAGCCGGTGCAGGCGGTGTCGCTGGTGTGGTGCTGGAGCTAGGTGCCCACGCATAGCCCCCTGACTCCCCAACTTAGCCCAGCTCAAGTCCCTCCCCGGCTTCAACAATGTTGTGATGTGCATCAGCCCTGCCTCGCCTGACCTCTGCGAACACGCCATGCACGTCTGGCCCATCTTACTGCATTTGTTCGGTAGCTTCGGTCGTGGTCCGTGTGATCCATCCGACCGAGCCACCATCGTCGATGCAGCCGTCGCAGCCGTGGCTATGGATATTCCACCCGTCTTACCCAGCAACGTATCATCCAGCAATAAGGTAACGAGGACCCAACAAAAATCCAACATGCACACACAGTTTGCCATGTTACTTTTCTTCAGCAAAAGAATTAAAGCCTTATTACTTCAGTTTCTTGAACAAACATGCTATCGTTGTTGTTGTTGTGTGTGGTGACTCCAGGAAAGAGTGGACACCTACATGATGAACGACTATGTGAGCATCAGTGGAGGACGGACGGTGAAAAGAATCTCTCTGACACTGACTTCCTAATTTCTTTTATTCATTACATTCCTAAGTTTAATGTTTTTCCTTTCCATTCCATGCATGTGTTTTTTGTGTGGGGTAAAGTAATTTCTAGAAGAATGGTTGATTTTACGCGTGTAGATATATGTACTGCTGAATTTAATTTGCAATGCATGAAATTGGTGTGTCAACTATGGGTGTGTTTTGATATGCGACATCTGGGACCTCGGAGTTCCACTCTTTATCTAAACATTTTTTGTTGCGGGTGAGTGTGTGGTTGAACACACACGAAGAATTTCTCACTGGGACGAAGGTGAGAATTATAAGACTCTTGCATTTTATTCTTTTGGAAAGGAGCTTGAACCCCCATTTGCATGTTATCACATTGTTAGAGCTTCTAAAATTTTGGACTCAATTGCCTTTATGTTTGTGCTCAAATGTTTATATAGTCAACATGTGATCTTTCTAAATAACATACATATGTACGAGAAGTATCATTCTCAATTGTCAACTCTCTCTTAACAATAATGCTTCTTTGATGTCACAACATGAGTGACCAGATTCCGGAAGTGAATTTCATCATAATGCATTTTTAAAATTCTATTTATATTTTAGGTGGGTGATGGACTCGCATGTGATATTTTTTTCTCCCGTTGCAACGCACGGGCATGTTTGCTATGTTAACCAAAACAGTTACATTAAAAGCTCGGAAAATTTGATGCTATGTACTATAAATTACATCTATGCTATTCACTATTAATGGTAGGAAATTGTGTAGACAAACACATGCTACTCATTTGTAGCAACGTCTACTTTGCTCCGTAGCGAAGCACGAACGTTGTGACATTGTTGCCACTGTTGATGATGGCAAGGAGAAGGATAGGCGGTGAAATGGGTGAGATGTCATGTTGAAAAAGAGGATGTCGACCTGTGAGAGGCCTTTAACCATAATTGTTGGGATAGGGGTATATGCAATTATTTTTATTTCGTTGCAACGCACAGGCATTTTTGCTAGTAATAATAAAGCATAGATTGACTTTGTCGGGTTCACCGTCACAATATGCTTCCGCCCAGTCGTAATACGCTTTTATGATTCGTATAGACAAAATTGTAATACAAACAAGGTGGTACTAATTTGGGGATGTCCTATATACGTGCATATTGTTTTCACATGTTGTTCAATATTGTTAGGGCGGCGCGGGCCGGCTCGGTCGCGTGGAGGTGCGGCTGCTCGGCGAGGCTTCGGCGGGGGCGCGGCTGGGAGCGGTGCGTTGGTGAGGCTTCATCGAGGGAGCGGCTGACGCTAAGGGGCGGCGCCGCTGCTCCCGGACTGCGGGCCACGCACCTGGATCTGGGCCGGCGGGCGGTGACACCATGCATGCATGGATGGATCAAGTACGCCGGCGGTGACCTTGATGGCCAACAAATTAAAGACGGGATCTTGAACCCAGCAGCTAATGTATGTCATGGGATGGATCATGGAGCCACACCACACCAGCACACCCATGGGTGCGCGCTGTACAGCACGGCGGTCGGCACTGTCGACCCAAGTTACGTACCTGCCGGCCGGCCGTACGTCGTGGCCTTTGAAGATTGAACCTGTCCGTGGCGGCGAGCATTGACCACGCACGTCAACGCCGACGCCCAACTCCGAGAACGCAACCGACGTCGATGTCCAAAGACATAAATATAGGAGCTTGAACCCGCTGGGTGATGCTCATGGGGGAACGACTACAGAACCACCGCGACAGACGCATCCATGGTTGCCGCGCCAGCCAGCCAGCACCGGCGACCCAAGTATGGTCGCAACGTCGTCGTGTCGAACCGCATAGCCGGCGAGCAAGGTGAATGTGAAGGGCCAGCTCCGTCCGAGAGCGCGAGGGGATGGAGCTGGCGGTCGTGGAGTGTTGATCCGGCCGGCCTGCCATGTATTGTATAACACTATAACCCTTGAAGAATCTAAGAAAATTAATGTCCAAGACTTGAGGAGGTGATTCACCGTTGGATTCCTTGTGTTGTTTGAAGAGAAGAGAAGAAAAGAAGAAACGAGACGAGATGCTTGGGTTGGGCATTGTGCAGGCGGACCGCACGATGGAGTGCACGGGCGTCATCGCGTGTCAAACAAGCTGCTGTGCTAGCTAGATCTGCACGTTCTCGCTCCGCAGTCGCCAAATACAGACGAGATCGACAGGATCCACTTTCGGGCGAGATTTCTCTCTTTGTAAGTCGCTGTCGCGGCCCAAGGAAACTCCGACGAACGGAGTACATGTCGGCAGCCTGCGGGTCGGCGGATCGGGCTCCAGACACCTCCACCGTCACCTCCTCCTCCATGAACTACGCAGCCCAGACGCCCAAAGTGATCGCGTGCTGTGAGTGTGTGTTGGTGTGTGCTTCTCCCTTTGTACTATTGGTCATGGGGTGGTGCTGCTCCTCTCCCTCTCTCGGATCCGTAACTGCATTATTTCCAAATAAATGTGTGTTTCTGTTTATATTCTGTCCACAACATGTTTGATGTTATGCTTATGAGGAGTTGAACTTCATTTTTTCTTCAGGTTCTTCTTTGGTGTATCGGCCCCGGTGTAATTTGTTTTCAAAAGTGAGCTTGTTGTACAGTTCAATTCATCTAGAAAAATTAACTTATGGAGAGTTGTTCATGATGTTGCTTGCATTTTTTTTGTCTAACAAACTGGATGCTTAAATTTTGGATATAAACATTGAGTAGGTGCTGAAATGTTTTGCTAATAATAGTTTTCAACTTGCTTTTAGCAGAACTGCAAAACTATAAAAATATATCAAAACTATTATAGCTCAATCAATTTGCATATTTTAATTATGTGCACTCAATGGACTTGGTGTCCAGGACATGGACTTAAGATCAAGTTGGTTTATGTGCTGATGTTCTTCGATAGAATAATTGTTCTTCTCCTTTAATATGATGCGCCATTGACTTATTTTTTTAGATGCTCACATACACACACAAACGACATCCAGTAATCGCTTGGAACACCCGATAGATTGAAAGCATAGAAGCAAAGATTTCCAATACGAGGCCACGATGCCCGACAGAGATGTAGCCAATATGCGCCCAATCCTTATTTCTTGATGTTGGAACAACAAGTAAGAGCATGTTCATGTTTACTTATTATGTTTTTTGAGAAATTTATGGGATTTACAAGCTGAAATTATTGACTGCTTCAAAAGATGTTTTAACCAAAACTGTTTGCATGATATTTCCCTGATTCTGCATTCATGGAATTGCTAAAAAAATGAACAAGTTCAGTGATAGTTTTGTTCCTATTAATATTTCGTCCAAGGTGCCAGTTTGTTTCTTCACTTGATGATCTTCTAATGTTGAACTATCCATGTACTTATCTTTAAAGTTATGTTGTCTTTCTAATTATCTATCTCTAATA
Source organism: Triticum aestivum (assembly GCF_018294505.1). NCBI lineage: Eukaryota > Viridiplantae > Streptophyta > Magnoliopsida > Poales > Poaceae > Triticum > Triticum aestivum. Next base: position 241,305,518 of record NC_057804.1, read on the forward strand.
ATAAAGTACGGACTGCTTCTGCCTGTCTGTCGCACCCTTTTGCAAAAAAACCGAATCATTATTTTACATTTTTCAGAAAAACCTGGCCTTTTAGGTAATTCATTCGCGGATCATATTTAAGTGAAACAAATGCTTTTCTAAATTATCCGTATCTTTTAAACCGTAACTTCGATTTAAACATGTTATATATGAAATTTGATTACAAAAATATCTAGAATATGAATATGAGATTATTTTTACATGTTAAGTATTTTTATTTATTATTTTGGAAGAAATTTAAGTCAAACCAATGATTTTCTAAATCATCCGTATCTTTTAAACGGTAACTCAGATTTTAACATATTGTATATGAAATTTTATTTGAAAAATATGCGGAATCTGAATATGATGTTAATTTTATCTGTTAAATATATTTTTTAAATATTGTTTTGGAAGCAAACTTATAATCTATAGCACGATCCGTTTTTCTTTCGTGTCGGAGGCGATCCAGATTGCAAATAAACACCAACTATAACCATATAGGGGAAAAAACATCGATTACTACACATGCATACCTCTGAAAAACATCACTGGAAAAAACAACAGATTTTTCATCATGAGAGTGAGAAAAAGCGAGAGAGGGAGAGAGAGACGCCTTAGGATTAACCATATTCAAACATGTTTTAGTTTGTATGAACACTGAGGCCACCGCCGGCGAGAGTGAGAAGGAGAATAAGCGGCAACAAAAATATGATGCCTCGCTAAACTAAAGGAGATGGGCCTATTATGGTATGGTTGCTGGGTTAAGAGCATGTGTTATATTTTTTTTTTCTTCCGTTGCAACGCACGGGCTCTTTTGCTAGGAGAACAATTGTAATGTAGTATGCCATCCAGGAGCTCAATGTGTTAGGTTCTGTCCATGAGCTGCAAGAACTCGCTTAGTGCTTGAGGGCACCTGCTAGGCGACACTTGCCACCATCCGTCAACAATGGCTTGTTTCACCGTTCTCTCCCATGCTCTATTCTTAACTGCCGCGAATAAGTTTGGCAGGAGATCTTGGATTCGCTCTTTCCACGACCACCAATCTGTCCAAAACAGTGCTACCTCTCCATTTCCTAGCGTGCACTTGGTCGCCGCCTTGAGACCTGCAGGCGTTGTGCACTACATCCGTGAATCTTTTGAGAATTTTTGAAGCATACATCCGTGAATCTTTTGAGAATTTTTGAAGCATCATTTCATACTGGACCCAACGCCCCTACAGGAATACGAGTGTTCCGCCAAACATCGAATGGTTTCACAATAATAATAACAAGTACAAGAATTATATAGCTTTTTTTGCAGGTAAGAGAATAAAAGAACATATATAAAATCATAAGAATTTCACAAGCATCAGAATATGTGATAAAATAATATTACAAATTAACATTGTTAGTCAATGGTTGTGCGTCAAATATAAATCCGTTACTGTACACGGCAACCTTGTTCTGCATTGCCCAGCAATCTAAGGCTAAGAGATATTCTCTGCAGGGGCAAAAAATAGTGCAACATTAAAACATGATATCTCCCGTAAGGTTCCAATGCAAATTTAGCCTTGAAGCTAACCTCCCGAGTATCACAGAGGCGTAATAGTTCTAATTTATCCGATGGCCTCAAATTAATCAAGTTGACAAGCTGCAGAAAAGAAATAAGTACATGGCACCAAAGATATTATATTCTTCACCTAAGAATCTGCAGGAACAAGGCTTACCCAAAAACTGAACTTCTCAGGGTCCCGTGGTCCAGGAATGCTCTCAAGATCAAAGTGTCTTGCCCGGCCCACTGCATCCGGTAAAACAGGTGAAAGTAGAACACTATGGGCATCGGTTGAGCACCAAACAACAAACACAGCTTTCAAAGAGCAGAACATTCATATACTGTTTTGAGAGTGTGAGTACTGACAGTGGTGGACGCACCTAAGTCATGGGTCTATAAAAGCCCAGTCTTATTTGTCAAGACCCCAAAATAAAGTAGAATCCCGAAAGATTTAGAAATATTTGAAGTTAAAGAAAATAGACTATAAATATATGTATACATTGTCAGGATCCCGATGGATCTGACAAGGAGAGATCAGCAAGAACTCGGAATTCAACAAGATTCAGTAGAACAGGGATAAATTGCAGGTCAAAGAAGATAAAATGCTGGAATTTAAAGAACTGAGATAAAGAAATAAATGCATGATAAAATTTGGGTTTTGATTTCTTAGCAAAACAATGATACAAGGATAGCCTTATAAAGAATCTGGCCGGTACAAGATAACATCCCATGAGAAATGATGATAATGCCCCTAGATAATAAATCCTTAATACACCGTTATCCTAATACCCTGACATATATGCATAAGGTACTACGGGTTCCAAAGCCTAGCTTCACGACCTATGCATACTCGGTCTTATGGTTTGCGTAGCATGCCTGAGAGTGAAATGCATCATATCCAGTTCCCATGGTGCTTGAACTTTTTTCAATAGAATCACTAAATTGAAAAGGATATTCATGCAATGTATTGAGAATATCATACCAGGCCTTATGGTTTCTCTGGTACGCCTAATGTACGTCCTAGCCAGTTCTGAAGCTTCATTGGCCCTTTCAATTAGCTGCAAAGAATTAGATCAAATATACAACTCAATACAATTGTTGAGGTAGAATTATCTGTTTACCATTGCATTGTGGTTAAACATGCTATTTATTTTCCATTGAAGTGGAGATGATGGCATGATGCACGCAGAACAATAACCACAAACACAGAGAAAAGAAACCACAAACAAGGCATTAATTTCTTAATGGAACAACCAATTGCCACACAATGTACAAAAAATAAAATTCAGATGCCAAACCACTTTCCACAGTAAAATACTGGAAAATTTTGCATGCATGAATTATACTGGAAAAAAGTAATGTACGCCACTTTCCACAGTACTTGTAGCTTTTTGCAGTATTATGTATTTGTCACAAAACCACTTACTAAGAGAAGTTATCAGCTCTTGTGTAAGTAGATATGTGTATAAAGTTTGAGATGTGCTGGCAAAGAAATATCTATTTTCATATAGTTGTTTTCCTTTTACTTCTTTTGGTTTTAGAAGATAGAATGGCATATTCCACCACAGTTGAACTTCTTCAAGCACTTCTGGTAACAAAAGGAGATAAATTTGATAAGGTAATTAGTTTTTACATCTCTTCTCTCTTGTGATCCTTCTGGTAAAGAAACATCTTGGAACCATTCAATTTCAGCAACACGGTACCTACAATAAAAAACAACAAAAGTAAGAAATTGTTGAAAAGGGCTGGAACAAGACAACAGGTTCTTCCAGATAAATTATGCATCATATAAACATACTCCCTCTGTTTTTACTTACTTCGCATATTAGCTTTGTCTCGAGTCAAACTTCGTACACTTTGAACAAGTTTATACAAAAAATTATTGACATCCAGAATACCAAATCAATACCATTAGAATCATCATTCAATTCATACCATATATATTTGTTATTGTTGAAGTTTAGATTGTTTTCGATAAACTTGGTCAAACTTTATAAAGTTTGACTTAGATCAAAGCTAATATGCGGAGTAAATAAAAACTGAGGGAGTATATAGAGCATTCTGGACTCACCCATCTTCATCCCAGGATCGCAAGATACGAAACCGTCGTGAACCTTCCACCTATGAACAAAAGAATTATTTACCCTCTGATAATAGCTTCAATTTTAAAATTTAATTGTTTTTGACAAGTCAATAAGAAAAGAGGCCAAACCCTCAAACTGATCAATATTGAGAAAAGCTGCTGGATCGAACACCTACATCCACAAACCAGCTCCCACGCCGACCTCGCCACGTTCCGGCTGTCGAGGCGCACGCATGACCCTAGCCGGCATTCGTCGCGCCGCCATCCTCGACGTTGTCGAGCAGGTCCCTGCGCGCCTGAGTTCCGACGCACCGACCATCCGGATGTTGGCCTACCCCATCAACATCGCACTCTCCCGCGCCGCCATGATTAGGGATCCCCCACCCGCCGTGCTATAGGGTGTTGGCCCCGATGGAGATAGAGGCGCCGGCGGCGACCGTGACCCGGCTCATGGCCGTGGCCCAGGGCGCGCACACTACCGCGGCCACAAGCGCAGACGTACAGACGCACATCCCTCCAGTTGTGTCGATGGCATGGCGATGGACGACCTAGCATGGCGTGCTGGCGGCCGCAACGCTCGTGCAGACAGGGTGGCCATATCCGCATCCGCACTGCCCACCGCCAAGAGGCGCGCACAGGCAGATTCTTCGGACGCTTGGAATCCTTGGAACCAACCAGGAAATCACCGCGGCAAAGATGAAGGCCTAGGATGACGTGTTTGCCACACCGATACCGCTAACGGTCCTCACAGCAATTGCCGCATTGGTTGATCGAGAGATCCCAGCATGCATGGCGTCGCTAGTGACCACGTCGCGTGCGAGACTTAGGTCGCAGCTGATACTGTCTCCATGGATCACGGCCATAAAATAGCGATATGGAACGTGTGCGGTCTCAATGCACGGGCACGGCGCCATGCCATTCGAGCATTGCTAGACACCACAGGGACCTCGATTGTTTGCTTGCAAGAAACGAAAATGGCATTGATCAGTTCGTCGGTTATCCTCGACACGCTTGGTGCAGAATTCGATGACTACACGTATCTTCCAAGTCAGGGCACGCGGGGTGGCATACTTCTTGCGTGGAAGAGCAGGGACGTGACTGTCACGAACCCATTGTTCACCACTAACGCGCTCACTGCTAAGATCTCCACGGTCGCGGGCACGCCCTGGTGGCTAATTGTGGTCTACGGGCCACAAGACGACGCCGGTAAGATAACTTTCTTACAGGAGCTCCACGATGTCAGGGCTAACTGCCCCAGGCCTTGGATGTTATGTGGTGGTTTTAACCTCATCCTCCGCGACGAGGACAAGAACACGAACAACCTCAACCGGCGCATGATGGGCAAGTTTCGCCATCTAACTAACGATCTAGCGCTCCAGGAGATCTACCTCACCGGCCAGCGCTACACATGGTCAAACGAGCAGTCGCCGCCGACGTTGGTGCATCTCGACCGCGTGCTATGCACCCCGGACTAAGACGATGCACACGGCGAGTGCCACCTCCGATAATTCGCGTCCGTCGTGTCAGATCACTCCCCACTTCTGCTGGACTGCTCGCCAATGCCCAAGGCCCACCCACGATTTCACTTCGAGGAATACTGGCTGCGCTTGGAGGGAGTCCACGACACTGTGACTGCAACCTAGGCATCCACTTACGACGCCGACCCTCGTCAAGTCTATACTAAGTGCAATCCCCGTGCATCAGTTGCTCGCATTCGCGCCCCCAAAGAAAATGCTCAAGCAACTTGAGAACTTGGCGGCCTCAATGTTCGCGGCCTAGAGCGCCCCGGACTTGCGCTACGGCTCCGCTAGTTGTGGTTCTCCAGAACGGATCCCGAACGAGCGGGGCAAGGACTCAACCTACAGTTTTCGGTGGAGGAACTAGCGCTTTTCTCGGCATCCACTACCAGGGCCATTGGGAATGGTCTACCGCCTTGTTCTGGGAGGATCGTTGGATCACTGCGCAGTCAGTCTGCGAGCTCCTCCCCAAGCTATATGGCTGCATCCCCAAGCGATGATGCAAGACAAGAACGATGGCAGAGGGGCTCAATGGCAACATGATGCGGAGCATCCCAAGGTCATCCCCATGGACCAGAGCATCCCAAGGTCATCCCCATGGACCTACCTTCGTCTCCCCAAGTGCCAAGTGGACCGATGACACGTGCACGTGCAAGAGACATCTCTCCTCTCGCAATTCCCTTTCGAAACACATGAGACATGGCTACTACCTCAAACGGAGACACTTTGCATACTCAGGTACCAAGGAGCTAGCAATGGACAAGCTAAAGAGCAAGGCCGAACGTAGGGAGAAGAGGTACGTGAATACGGAGAAGAAAACGAGCAAGTCATCAGCTACCCAAATGATCCGGACCAAGTCCCGGACGATCCGGACCTCGGCCCGAACGATCCGGCTACCGCGCACCAAGACTACCGCAGCCTCCTCGACGAAGCCGGACCAGCTTCCCGAATCATCCGGACGGAGCCGGACATCCGGACCAGGACCCGGACGACCGGACCAGCCGTTGCCTCCACGACACACCGGACGATCCGGGCGGTCGCCGGATCATCCGGACCCTCGAAGCCTGGATCATCCGGACCACCATCCGAATCATCGACCTTGCCTGCATGCATGATTTGGGCCGGAGCCCATGTAACTCCACCTACCCCTAGGCTATATATACTCCAACTCCGCCCATGTTCTCAACATTGAGATTGAGCCTTGCTCATCCACTTATCCCTACTCCTTTGGAGACCGAGACCTCCTAAAGGAGAAGATCCCCCAAGTGGATTCAAGACCCCTCTTGAGGGAAGATCCCCCTAGTGGATTCAAGAACTCTTTCCTCGCGGATTGGGATGAACTAGCTACCGTGTACCTTGTTGACTTTGGATCTTGTATCTCCCCTTTGTGTATGTGGATTAGCACATATGTGACTGGATCTCGTTGATTTGAGAGTTTTCCTCTCTTGTGTTCATCATGTTCTTCCGGAAATCCCCTCCATTTCGTGAAAGATCGACCATTAGGGTTCCACACTACATCATCTTGGTATATAAGCCATGGTTGATCACGAATTTGGAGCCCTTACCCCCACTTTCTAGCCTAATTTTGTGTGTTTTTGTCCAATTTCAAAAAAAAAAACACACAAAAAATAGCCATACCAAAAATTTTGTGATCTGTTGGTTTGATGATGTTTTGTTGAATTTGATTTGTGGATTCGTTGTGTTGCAAGTGGACCTACCTATTCCCCACCTCCCCACCACGAAATCCACCTAAAATCCTCACAATTTTTTCTTTCTCTCCACCATTTTCTTGTTAATCCTAAGCCCTAGCCCTAGCAAGTTGACCTGCCTGGATCATCCGAACCAGCCCGGATCAGCCGGATCTTCCGGCTTCCACTGACAGAACTGAATTTTTTGACAGAAATTTCAGCCACCGCCCACACTTCCGCATTACCACCTCTTCCACATACCACCACCGCTTTCCGCAACCACCATCTCTTATCCGCTACCACCTCCGATTTTGACACGTTTGTTTTGAGAATCTGAGTTGCAGTTTCCGTTTCCTAACGTGTTTCGGCTACTTAGGGACAGTTCGACACCGACATCACCGCTGCTCATCTTCGCCACAGATTCGTCATCAACAACAACCACTTTACCTTAGTGCCACCATCAACCGTGAGCAAGGACGGTAACCTCAACGACATCTTCGGATACTCTCCCTTGCCATTGCATTGTTAACCCCGAGCCCATTTTTGCGTCACTTTCCTATCGAGACTAGCCGTTTGAGTATTGTCGGGCAACGTTCCTTCCATTGCATGCATATATCATCGTATCATCTCTTGTGTTATGAATTGTTCCCGCATATACATCATTGCTACCTTGGTTCGAAAATTTCGCACAAGTGGCCAAAGGAAACTACCAAAAGAGAGAAAACTTTTAAGCAAAGAGAAAACAAAGAGCTTGTAAGCAATAGCCATAGCATCGCCACATTGCATATCAAATTGTCATATTCGATCATCTTGAATCATCGTGAGAGAATCACCAGGAGCCATACATACATAGCATACTTGCGATAGAAAGTAGATACGTTTTGTCTCTTATAGGTTGTGCACAAGTTTCGTATCCGCCTATTGAGCAATCGTGCGTCTCTCTAGAGTTGTGCAACAAGAGCATTTTCCGTGGATTCCACATTTTGAGCTCGTTCCTTGGTTGCACGACCCCATTTATCTATCTGTGTGTTTCCGTGTGCCACATATTGCTTTGGTCTACTTGAATCACTTGCGAATTTGTGAATCTCTTTCAACATTATTGAATTTTGCCAACAATTGCATAAATTTTGTGCCACCGTCCTCACCTAGCTACTCCAAAAGCTTTACTTGTGTAGGTGTGAGAATTGAGATCCGGTACCAATTGTGCTACTTCCATAATACTACATTGGGTGATCTTTGATCCATCTTCCACATTGGATAAGATACATTTGGTCTAGTTCTTTGATTTCTTCCACTCACATATTTGCTTGAGATGATGGATAGGTCAAGTACTTCTACCAACCCACTCTTCATCGAGTAAGAAGAGGAGCCCAACAACTACATCACCAAGAATCAACTATTCGGCGTACATAGAGCTTTGCACCAAGCGAATGAAACATTGGGCGACCACATCGACCAACTCACCACCGACTTGCGACAATCCAAGCAACGCACAAGGGACTACCTTGACGACAAGCTATCATCGCAAATGGACGAGTTTCGTGCTTTGATGGTCAACCGTTCTTCCACAACTTCGTCATCAAGACGGCCCCATTCAAGTCGACACTTTTCGGATTCTTTCTCGGATGCAAGTCTTCCACGAGCTCGTCCGCATCGTCGCCAAGACCATGAAGAACATCAAGCCCCACAAAACCCATTTCATGGCAACGGTTTACAAGACCGCCTTCGAGAACGTGAACGACATCGTCGTCAAGCAAATGATCCCATGGATCAAGAGCAAGCTCCAATACGCCAAGATGACCAAGTAAACCAGGATGGCGATGCACTTCGACAAGAGTAACAACGCCGTGACGAACAAGCCCTCGAAGCCCACCGTGCTCTAAATGAAGCAACCCAAGCCCTCCGCGCACGCAACCGGGAACAAGAAGAGGCTATCCGACGAGAGCAACAAGAAGCCGCACGCCTCGAGGAGCGCCAAGAAATGAGGAACCATGCAAGAATCCCATGCCCTCAAAGTCAAGCTAATCAAGCGGAGCATGAGGAAAAAGCGGTCGAATACCCTCAACCAAGGCAAGAGCGCCTTCACAATCGACCCCCATGCATTGAAGACCAACGCTACGGCAAGCTCAAGTTCACCATACCTAAGTTCTCTAGAAGCAATGATTCCGAAGACTACCTTTGATGGGCATTGAAGGTCGACAAGATATTTCGTTTACACGACTATGAAGAAGAAAAGAAGATTGCCATGGCATCTCTTGAGTTCCAAGACTATGTCCTTATTTGGTGGGAGCAAGTCATTGAGCGACAAGAAGCAAAAGTTGACCCACCAATCACATCATGGAATCAAATGAAGGATGTCATGTGAGCGCACTTTGTACCCACGTACTATAGCCGTGACTTATTCAAGAAGTTTTTCAACTCCTCAAGCAAGGCACCAAGTCCATTGAAGAGTATTACAAGGAAATGGAAATCGCCATGATCCGAGCCAATGTCACGAAAGATGAGGAGCAAACTATGGCACACTTCTTGAATGGACTCAATCACCCTATCAAGATTGTGGATTTCCAACCATACTCGAACCTCCTTCAGCTAGTGCACCAAGCTACCAAGGCGGAGCGACAAGTGCAAGACGACTACAAGTACGCCAAGTACTCTTCCAAGACCTATGGTTCATACACTCAAGCTTCAGCGACTACAACGCCTTCTACCTTGACGAAAGCTTCACCAAGCAACGGCGACAAGTCAAGTTATAAGAAAACTTCGACATCTTCAAGCCGTCCTCCTACTACAAGCAACCTCAAACCGAGAGTTTCATCATCACCTACTCCAACGGATGAGACCGTCAAGACGAATTCCATCAAATGCTTCACATGTCAAGACTGAGGCCACAAGACATTTGAGTGCCCCACGCGGCGCACCACGATCGCCAACGACGACGGCACCTATGACTCCATGAGTGAGGAAGAAATGGAAGCACTTGAGCACGTGGCCATGCACCGACGAGTGAATGAAGAGGAAGACGATCAAGCCTTTTGTGACAATGATTCGAGCCCCGCTGTTGTCTCCAAAGTCTTGACACTTCAACACCAACAAGACGAAGACCAACGTTGCCATATCTTCCACACCAAAGCGGGCATCAATGGACGTTTCATGAAGGTCATCATCGACGGAGGAAGTTGCCACAGTTTGGCAAGTGAAGAGCTATGTACCAAGCTACAATTGGTCAAGATGAAGCATCCTCGTCCCTACAAGGTCCAATGGCTTAGCGACTCCGACACCATTCAAGTGGAGCACACTGTTTAGGTCTCCTTCACGATTCGAGCATACGAAGACATGTTGGAGTTTGATGTGGTTCCCATGTTCGTTTGCCACCTACTACTTGGCTGACCTTGGCAATTCGACCGTGGCGTCATCCACAACGGACGAACCAATCACTATAAGCTTCAAGATGAAAGGAAAGGAGTACGTGCTACGACCCATGTCGCCAAGTCAAGTGATCACCGACAAGCAAGCATCCACCCATCATGGAGAGAATAGTGAGAGTGAGCCACCAAAAAGAGAGTGAGCGCCACAAGCCAAAATCGAGTGCCTCCATGATGAGCGACAGGAAAAACTTAGTGCTTTTAGCCACCAAAAGAGATATGAGAGTTGTGTGTGAGCGCCCATCGAGTGTTCTTCACTATGTCCTAGTGTGCAAAGATGAAGCGGCAAGAACTAACACCTCTCACCATCTACCTCTAGTGTTGTCCAATCTATTGCAGGAGTTCAAGGACGTGTTTCCTGATGAGCTACCTCCCGGATTACCTCCACTTCGTGACATCGAACACCGCATCGACCTCATCCCCGGCGCGCCCCTACCGAACAAGGCACCATACCGCGTCAACCCCAAAGAAATACAAAAACAAGTAAAGCACCTCATTGACAATGGGCATGTTCGTGAGAGCTTAAGTCCTTGTGCCGCTCCGGTTATTCTTGTGCCTAAGAGGGATGGTGGTTTTCACATGTGTTTCAATTGCCGTCCAACAAATGCTATCACCATTCGCTATAGGCATCCCATTCCACACCTTAACAATATGCTAGATGAGCTTAGCGGAGCCACCATTTTCTCAAAAATTGATCTTAAAAGTGGCTATTACCAAATTCGCATTCAAGAGGGTGATGAATGGAAAACCACTTTCAAAACCAAGTTCGGCTCGTATGAGTTCATGCCTATGGGCTTATCCGAAGCACCTAGCACTTTCATGTGTGTTATGCATTATGTACTTCGCAAATACATTGGCATATTTGTTGTGGTCTACTTTGATGGTATACTTGTGTTTAGTGAATCTCTAGAAGATCGTGTCACCTATCTTAGGGCCATTTTGCAAACTCTTGGAAACGAACGACTTTATGCTAATATGGAGAAATGCACATTTGGTGTTGACAAGCTTGTTTTCTTGGGTTTTGTTGTGTCTTCTAAGGGTGTTCATGTTGATGAAGCTAAAATTGATGCTATTAAAACTTGGCCACAACTAACCAACTTGCAACAAGTGTGCAGCTTCCTTGGCCTAGCCGGTTTCTCTCGTAGATTCGTTAAGGACATTAGCACTATTGCATCACCATTACATGCTTTGAGCAAGAAGAATGCACCCTTTGTTTGGGACACTCTCAAGCTACCGCATTTGAGGAGCTTAAGAACTTGCTTACACATGCTCCATTACTTGCTTTACCTAATTTTGATAAAACTTTTAAAGTGCATTGCGACACTAGAGGTAATGGCATGGGTGGCGTGTTGATGCAAGAAAAGCGACCCACTGCTTACTTTAGTGAAAAACTTTCCGGAGCGCAACTTAACTACCCCATATATGACAGAGTTGTATGCTTTGGTGAGTCTTGCATGTTTGGGAGCATTATCTTCGTCCTCGTGAATTTGTCATCCATACGGATCAAGAGACGTTTAAATACCTTAAAGGTCAAACAAAATTGAATAAGCGACATGCCAAATGGAGTGAGTTCATCCGAGTAATTTCCTTATGTTATCAAGTATATCAAGGGTAAGGAAAATGTTGTGGTGGACGCTCTTTCCCGCAAATGCATGCTTGTAACTCAACTTGAATTGAATGTCATAGGATTTGAGCACATCAAAGACTTGTATGCACATGATGCTTCATTTGCCATTCCTTTTGCAAAATGTCTAACGCATCACACTTGGAAGCGATATTATATCAAGGACGATTATCTTATGAGAGCTAACAAACTCTATATCCCCAAGTCTTCTCTTCGTTTGTTGCTTTTGCAAGAGGCTCGCGGCGGAGGGACTTATGGGATACTTTGGACGTGACAAGACATTCGCTTCGCTCTCCAAGAACTACTTTTGGCCCAATATGTTTCGCGACGTCTCCCGCTACACCAACCGATGCTCTACATGTCGCAAAACTAAGTCTAAAGCTCAACCTCATGGTCTCTATATGTCACTCCCTATTCCTACCACCCATGGGAAGATATTAGTATGGACTTTGTGCTTGGTTTGCCTAGAACTCAAAATGGAAAAGATTCGGTATTTATTATTGTGGACTGTTTCTCTAAAATGGCCACTTTATTCCATGCAACAAGATAGACAATGCTTCACATGTTGCAAATCTCTTTTGTAGGGAAATCTTGCGTCTACATGGAGTGCCCAAGACTATTGTTTCGAACCGCAACGTCAAGTTCCTTAGCTACTTTTGGAAGACCCTATGTGCCAAGCTCGAAATCAAGCTACTCTTCTCTTCGGCATACCATCCATAAACCGACGGCCAAAAGGAGGTCACCAACCGGACGCTATCTACACTTCTTCGAGTCTTGATAAAGAAAAACGTCAAGAAGTGGGAGGAATGCTTGCCCATCGCCGAGTACGCCTACAATCGAGCAACACACTCTACTACTGGCAAGTCCCCCTTCGAGGTCGTTTATGGATTTAATCCATTGTCCCCATTGGACATTCTACCGCTAACTCTACAAGAGCGCATCAACATGGACGCGAGTGCACGCGGAAGCTATGTCAAGAAGGTGCATGAAGATACAAGGCAAACGATTGAGCGCCAAGTACATGACTCGTGACAAAGCTCAACATCAACAAACAACCCATGATAGTCAACATTGGAGATCTTGTGTGGCTACACCTCCGCAAGGACCGCTTCCCCAATGAACGCAAGTCCAAGCTACTACCTCGAGCCGACGGACCCTTCAAGGTGCTAGCACAATACAACAACAACGCCTACAAGATCGACATCCCACGTGACAAGTACAACATGAGTGACATCTTCAACGGCACAGACCTATCTCCCTTCCATGGTGATGAGGATTTCGATCCGAGGTCGGATCTTTCCCAAGGGTAGGGGGGGAGAGATGATGCGGACCATCCTAAGGTTATCCCCATGGCCATGGACCTACCTTTGTCTCTCCAAGTGCCAAGTGGACCGATGACACGTGCACGTGCAAGAGCTCTCGAGACCGAGGTGACATCTCTCCTCTCGCAATTCCCTTTCGAAACACATGAGACATGGCTACTACCTCAAACAAAGACACTTTGCATACTCGGGCACCAAGGAACTAGCAATGGACAAGCTAAAGAGCAAGGCCGAACGAAAGGAGACGAGGAACATGAAGACGGAGAAGAAAACAAGCAAGTCAACAGCTACCGGGATGATCCGGACCAAGTCCCGGACGATCCGGACCCCGGCCCGGACAATCTGGCTACCGCGCACCAAGACTACTGCAACCTCCTCGACGAAGTCGGATCGGCTGAACCAGCTCCTGGATCATCCGGACGGAGCAGGACATCCGGACCAGGACCCGGACGACCGGACCAGTCGCTGCCTCCACGACACATCCGGATGATCCAGACGATCACCCGGATCATCCGGACCTTGCCTGCGTGCATGACTTGGGCCGAAGCCCATGTAACTCCACCTACCCCTAGACTATATATACTCCAACTCTGCCCACGTTTTAGGGTTAGCATTGTGATAGCTCAACAATGAGATTGAGCCTTGCTCATCCACTTATCCCTACTCCTTTGGAGACCGAGACCTCCTAAAGGAGAAGATCCCCCAAGTGGATTCAAGACCCCTCTTAGGGAATCCCCCTAGTGGATTCAAGAACTCTTTCCTCACGGATTGGGATGAACTTGCTACCGTGTATCCTCCCTTGTTGACTTTGGATCTTGTATCTCCCCTTTGTGTATGTGGATTTAGCACATGTGTGATTGGATCTCCTTGATTTGAGTGTTCTCCTCTCTTGTGTTCATCGTGTTCTTCGGGAAATCCCCTCCATTTCGTGAAAGATCGGCCATTAGGGTTCCACCCTACATCACAACACCTGGCCCGTCACATCCACGGCACCCTTGCATCCACAAGATCGGGCAGTACCTGCAATTATGGCAGATCATGCAGAGCATCAAGCTCTCCAACGCCCCTGATAGGCTGATATGGAAGTGGTTCGCGAGTGGCACCTACTCGGTGCAGTCATGCTATACAACAACGTTCCACAGATTGATGACCTGCTACTCTTGGAAGCTAGTTTGGAAGAGCTGCGTGCCACGGCCACGAGTCAAGTTCTTCCACGGGTTAGCCAACCAGGACCGCTGTTGTACTGCTGAACTGCTGGCTCGCCACGGCCTGCAACACCACCCGCGCTGCTTACTTTGTGACCAAGCACCGGAAACGCTTCTCCACCTGCTGCTAGATTGCCCCCTCGCCCGGCAGGCCTGGCACGAGGTCCTGGCCTGGCTGCGCATCTCTGCCCCAACACCCAACCAGGAGCCTACTCTTATGGACAGGTGGCTGCACGCAAGGGGAACACACCGCCGATCCTTCACAAGGCTCTGAAATCCGTCGCGCTGCTTGTGCCTTGGATGATCTGTAAGCATAGAAATAGCTGCTTCTTTGACAACGAAAGACCCTCCCTTCATACGCTAGTCGATAGGTTCAAGGACGAGGCTCGCTCTTGGACACAAGCCGGGGCGATTGGCCTTAGGATAGTGTTACCACAAACCTAGGATGTGCACTGATCTTGATGTAATCCACGCGTCCTTGGACACTTGTAACTGAACTCCTACCCTTTTCAATGCAAAGAAATGCAAAAGTCCTTTGCTTTTTCTCGAGAAAAGAGTGTTGCGCGATCTGGAGAATACCAAGACTGCAATTGTTCGTCTTGAAGGCAAATGAGAGGCTCATCCGTTGGATCTGGCACTTGAACTGCATGAAGTGAAGACCATTTGTGCTTAATAGTTCTATGCTCGAAGCACTTGGGTTCTTCACGCACAAAAACAGATGCACAACCACAGTAGCATACGGAGTAGGAAATAACCATTCTGCCAATTCATTCCACGCCCTTGGTTGGCGGTCCTGTGGCCGCCACACATATCCATAATCACATTAGATGCAGTCGTGAGTTATGCCATGGAACATGGCAGCGTTGTTCACAGCAATCTGCACTCAAATAGGGGCGCCATTGTTGTTGCTCAATGTAGGATGGACGCATGCGCTCGTCGTGGTCAAGGCCTCCTGTTGAATAGGTGGTGCTTCTCGGGGCAGCAATGTCGATGGTGTCGACGACATCATAGTGGTACGCCTCACTGGTCACTGGGGAAACCAACCGAGGAAAGGCATCGTTGGTAATGAGAAGAGGCATCACCCAATCGCTCTTATGGGTGAGGGATTATGCCGAGCACTTGGTTGGCGGAGGTGCAGTAAGGTTGCTGGAGACAAAGAGGACGATGTTGTAGTCCAACTCGCTCGTTGTTGGAGGAAAGGTGTTGAAGTAGGGCAATGGTGAGTCATCCAGTTCCTGCACGCTGGCCCTGGGGTCGACATCGGTTGTGGTCGCCACGGGAGGGACGACCTTGGCGGTAGAGGATGCACCGGTGCCGATTGAGGGTGTCGCATGAGCAGTTGTGGGTTGCTCGATCTCCCGAAGGATGAGATCGACCCCGAGCTCAGAGTGGACGGTGGTGGCGGTGTCGTGTACCTCGTCGACGCTGGCGACAACGTCAATCTGGGTCGAGCACTCCGTCGTACAAGTGAAGGGCGCTATCTCGATGCAGATTGGGGATGCGTCGTGGGCGACCGCAGGGACCTCTCGGGCATGGGTGGTGGCGGAGAAGGCGTCAGGAACAACCACAGGGATGGTGGTGCCGATGGAGAGACCGCCATCGGAGGCCACGACGGTCGAGCGCGTCAGTGGCGGAGGGGGAGCTCCTGGAGTGAGCAAGGTCGCCCGCAGCTCAAACTGCTTGTCCCAGGCGTCGTAGCGTGCTTTTGTCTCCGCACAAAGCTTGTCCAGGTAAGCTTTTACTTCCAGATGCATGGTGGTGGATAGAATTGTGTGCTAGAAAAAAAATTGGGCAGAAATTTGTGTGAATTTGGGGACAAATTGGAGATGAATCGGAAGGCTGGAGGGAGGCTCTGATACCACGATGTTAGGATCCCAACTCACAATTCACTAATCTCACACAACTACAGAGGAATTCAGTTCGGATACATGTCTTGAAGAAAAAGAAAGGAGAACAGGGGAGGGAGCCGGAGGTAGAAGATAGAGTCGTCGTGCCGAATCGCCACCGAATCGCCAGGTCCAAGACCGGATAATCTCCTGCTACTCGTCGTGCTGGTATTTGTATTTGGCCCTGTTCAGCAGGGTGCACATCTTCAGGTCCGACCCATGTACAAGTGGCTTGGTGGACTTGCTGCCTTGGCTGCCATGGCAGCACCTTAGTTGCCGCCGGTTTGGCTGCCACGGCAGCAGTATTGGCTGGCACTATTTGTATTTTGGTGGTTCTTTCTAGGTAGTCAATGTGTGTAATATAAACCTTGAAAAGAAAGGCGTGCACACAAATGGTTGGTAATCTTGCAAACAGAGCATGAATTTACCTCTAGATAAAAACGTCCATCTGGAAGGGGCTCGCACCTACACATTTATGAAGATAGGTGAGACCGCAAGTGTTGGCAGAATTTTGACAAAAAATGAAGAAAACTGGACTCACTCAAGAATTTCCACCTCACAACCACAGTCAGCTACAGTTCCCGTCGCAGAATCAATAGCAACCTGGATTATAGAATCAGTCAATGAATGAACTCTTTAGGCAAGCAGAATATCTCAGATTTGAAACTGACCATTCCCATCCGATGACTCCCTTCCATTATTCTCCTTACCTGTTTCAAATGGGGAAAAACAAGGTTGTGAATATATTGATAAAACACATCCTAGCAGTGTTTTAAAACATAGCAAATAAGCTAAGTTACAACTCAATGGAGGTTGTGGAATCACAGGAATGATTGTGTGTTTAATAGGGCGGCCTGATGTAGCCACCTTATAGCTTCTGCTTTTTTGGTCGAGGTCGTTAATAGTCAGTGGCGTGCTTGTAATTTACTCATTAAGTGGTGTGTGGGTGGGGTTGGGGGTTGTATTTTGACTTTTGACTTTTGACTTTTTAGTGCAATGATACGGCAGCTCTCCTGCGTATTCGAGAAAACATCTCCATGCAAATGGATGGATAGCAATATGGTCAACTATGTAAACAAAGAAGAAATACCCATCTGGAATTTTGTACAGATTTGATACCAGAAGGTGACGGATAGAAAGATCTTTTTTATTTCTGTTTTATTTACATTAAGAGTTTACAATAAGGATTTAGGGAAAATATAATGTTCTGATTATTCAACCTACTATTTTGTACAGCAAGCTTTCTGGGAAAATATGATAAATCTTACTTAGCTACACCTGCAAGCTACATATCAACTTGCAACCATGCAGTAAGATATGTTGATTAAATCAGAAGGTGCATAGCTGTAAACAAATGCATCTTACAAACAAAAAAACTAAATTGCAATAGTTGTACCATCAGCCTGTAGCGAGGTTCAAATATGTTCAGTGCCATCTTTTGGCATGGTAATACGACATCCATAACAAAGAGAGGCATCAAATCAATGCCTGCATATGTCATATTTTCATGTTCTGACCTCCTCTCAGCATATTCTTCAGGGAAATTTTTCTGAATTATGTTGCTCAATGTTACGCTGAGGCATTGAAACATGACTGACATCAGAGAAATCAAGGGAAAAATGAATGCCTAAAGGGAAACGAAACTTCGGTTCAAATGAATAAATCTAATTTTGTAAGACAACAAAAAGTACCTTATAGGATAAGTTCTTGGACCAATAAAAAGAACTGTCCGACACATGGGGCACTTATTGCCTATTGAAAGTAGCACATGATGTGAAGTTCAAACTAACAAAAGCAGCTAATCAAGTACATTAATATTTGCTGAGCTCACCGTGATCCATTGACTGATGTAAACAAGAGCGACAGAACGTGTGCCCACATGGTGTGGTAACTGGTTCAAACAATAGTTTAAAACACAATGTGCACTCAAAATCATCAGTCCTATCTAGCCTTGGGCATCTTGCTCCGGCTGCAGCATTTGTATTTCTATCCAGATCACTGAGGCAGGTTTGCAGGATATGGCTATACATGTAGCAAACGAGTATTACAAAATGTGCAAGAGGATCAGTATCAAATATCTGCTACCTATTCAGTGAATATGAATATCACCATGGATCAACAATCGTACCTGAGGGGATCAACTTGAAGACCAGCCAGAAGGGACTCACGTGCTTCCTGATATCGCTCCAGCTGCATATGCAAGGAAACACGATCCAATGGTTACCCCAACAGATGATAATAAGGGAGGACTGATAAAAGTTGTTGAATTTATGTCTTAAGGACTCTCAGATCAGCTATTGTCCTCTTAAAGGTAGCCTGTCCATAATAAAGTGATAAAGCAACATGACATTACAGAAGCATATTTCTGGTAAGAATACTGAACTTCTTTCTGCTTGGACAAAATTAGAACTTATATATTGTAAGTCATGACAATATGAAAAATAACTGTATTACAAAGCATATAATTACAATGCAGATCTGTAGAACAAAATATCATGGAAACAGATATGTAGGAGATAATTGCACGAATGGTGCGAGAATAGTGTGCTCTGTCTTCTCTGCTTTTGCAAATTCCCACCAGTACATTGTAATTTGGCAGACTGCGGCACGTACAATGTTCTTCCAAATTTTGGTGCGTAATTACCACCTTATATTTTTGGATCAGGTGGACAGATCTTAAACTCAACTCATGTGAAAGAAAATGAAAATAAAGTGCAGGAATAAATAATTTTGAAGTACTGGTGGTGGTGGGAGTCTGCAAGAGCGCAAAACTAGAGGTATAATCAATGGAACAGTTTAAATGAGTAAAGATACAGTGTGAGGCTAAATAACCAAAACGTCAACCAAGTCAACCAAAGTTCTCCTGCAAATCCCAATAAATTATCCTAGATGGTGAAAAGTTACGGCTAAATTGAATTATACTATCCAGGCATAAGCATTGGTGTTGTCCCCATGAAATAATGCTGAAGCTAAGATATATAAAAAGAACAAAAGTAAAGTTTCAGGGTGTTACCAGAATAAGTGCGTATGCCTTGAGAAGATATGGCCTAGGAGAATTACCGTGGGTAGTTACTACCTTCTCTGCATCCTTCAGTGCTAACTGCAGCAAAATTTACTTACAAAATAATAAGAATTAATGATCCATACATTCACTTAATTTTCACATCTGAATTTCACATCGGTGAGAAAGACCTTTTTAGCTACTCATACCTCTGCATGTGTTGTAGGATCAAGGCCATTCAATGGCTGGTACTCTGAGTCGGCTGCTGATCTCTCCCTCAGAACTTGACTTATCCTGCCATAAAAGCAGCCACGAAAGGGCCATGAATACAGACCAAGTATTTCAATATGGATTTCTGAGCAGTAGCATAACTGCTTACCTATATTGCATAAGAATGACATTAATATAACATTGTGAAGGAACTTACAAACAGAAAGCAGAACTTCGATTGCTAAGGATAATCGGATCTCCTGATCTCAAATTGTGAGCTTTAGAATAAAATGAAATAGCCTGAAACAGAACCATATCAAGCATCATAAACAATGAAGTCAACAGATAGAGTAATCAAGTTTGTGCAAGTGAATGGGGAACAGTGGTGGGGATTGGCCGAGGATCGGTAAGTCTGATACCAAGTTGTCACGGTCCTAGGCCGATGAACATGAAAGGGTTGGGGGTACAGCTCCAAGGAGGGAAGCTTGGCCGGCCATGGTGCCAGGGATGACAGGGAGGGAAGGTGGGGGATGGAGATTAGATCTTTACTAGTTTATTCTCATTTGTTCCATAATCCTTATGGGGTACATGGTGTCCCCTTTATAGGGAAGATTCGACTTGAAGCCTAAGAATAGAATCTCAACTTTCCTAACAAACCATGTCTCTGTCTTCCTAACTGAACCATATCTTTCGTAACTAAATAGATAAAAAAGGGTAGCCCGGTGCATGTAGCTCCCGCTTGCGCAGGGTCAGGGAAAGGGTCCGACCATTTTGGGTCTATTGTACGCAGCCTTTCCCTACATTTCTGTAAGAGGCTGTTTCCAGGACTTGAACCCGTGACCTCATGGTCACAAGGCAGCAGCTTTACAACTGCGCCAAGGCTCCCCTTCTTTTGTAACTAAATAGATATCCTTACTAATTACCTATAATGGAATAAGGGATGAGATACGCACGTTTCACAATGAATATCTCAGAAAAGTAAAAGATATAAATGACAAGAAAAATGACTGCCAGCGCTAAGATAAATAAAACTAGATGTCATTTTAACATTTGAGTCAGGTAAGGAGGTAATATTATTCGAATATTGAGAACTAAGCGCTAGCTCAGTGGCTAGAGCCCACGGTGGTGGTTTCACCCACCCGTGTTTGAGTCCGCGCAAAGCGGATTCCGCTGGGGTGTTATCCAGAGGTATTTCTGCACAGTGGTCTCATATCCTATCTAACTAACGGACAGTTAGCAAGGGATTCTTCCCCCTTTAGCCAATGTTTTAATATTGTTCGAATATTTATGCAGTGAAGCAACAATAGTCGAAACCTTTACTGGGTTTTGTCCATAGTTACAGAAAGTTATCATAGTCGAATGAGGCAGTGCCCTACCGGCTCCATGACAACAAGAATGTCCAAAATAGAAGGACTAGAACATGTAAAACCGCAAACATCTAATGTCCCAAAGAGACAAGCCTCATTAGTTACTAAATCAACCATTCCTGTAATTAAGAAAAATCTGACATTATCAGCAAGCATCATAAACTGATGTGAGCCATTCGGAATGGCTCGACGGCCCTGTTTTGGGAGGATTGCTGGATTAATGGGCAGCCGGTCCGCGAGCTCGCACCCCTGCTCTACCAGTGCATCCCCAAACGGCGACCTAAAGCGAGAACGGTGGCGGAAGGGCTCGCCGGGTCCTCGGTCTTCACGAGATCGGCCAATACCTACTGCTTTGGCAGATTGTGCACCGCACGATCCTCTCGAACGAGCCAGACCGGCTGCTCTGGAAGTGGACGGCCAACGGCATCTACTCGGCGCAGTCATGTTATGCGGCCACTTTCCAGGGATCTACGCGGTGCCCCTCCTGGAAGTTGGTTTGGAAAAGCTGGGCGCCGCCACAGGTAAAATTCTTCAACTGGTTGGCCAACCAAGATCGCTGCTGGATGGCAGAAAGGCTTGCGCGGCTCGGACTGCAGCATCACCCCAGATGTCTCTTTGCGACCAGGCCACGGAAACAATACAACACCTGCTCCTGGCCTGCCCCTTTGCTCGACAAACTTGGCATACAATCCTGGACTGGTTGCGCATGCGGATCCAGGCACCAGATCAGGAACCCACTGTCATGGAATGGTGGCTGCGGGCGAAGGAGCATATGCCGCCGACGCATTGAAAGGCCCTCGATTCCATCGCCTTGCTCATTCCCTGGATGATATGGAAGCACAGGAATGCATGTGTCTACGACAATGCGACGCCCTCCATCGATTCGCTAGTTGATAGGATCAAAGGCGAGGCCCGATGTTGGGCAAAGGCAGGAGCCCAGGGGCTTAGGGTTGTTCTGCCAACATCCTGGGATGTCCATTGATCGGGCTCATGACATTGTAAAACTCACCTCCTAGGAGGATTGTTCTCTCATCTATCTTTCCAACGAAATGAAACGCGAGCGTTTTCTCGAAAAATTGACTAACTAACATGAACACAGTATTTCCTTTACGGTGCTGCTACAAAAGATATTTCAGCATGCCGCACTAAATTTTCTGTTCGCATCACACCATTCACCAATTCAGGCACTCGTGCATCAACATACAAAACTAAGCCGCCCGTAGCCCTGTTACATCTTATACATGCACGTGCCCTAGTCAGTCCCAATCCAGTTCCCACCCTCTCCCGATAACTGAAGCTGCTGCCGTCAAACCATCGGACACCGTCGGGTGCAATCGGGCTACACAGGACGAAGAGAGTGGGCAAGTTAGTGGATTACCTCGTCGAAGCGGCGCTCCCGGAAGGCGCGGGCGCCACACTGTGCGAGGTCGAACACCTCGCGGTGCTTGACCAGTGGCATCTCCATCTTGTCATCGCTCTCCAACTGCGCGGCACCACGAGAAGGGAAATCCAGTTCAAATTCAATCAAGTAAAAAGGAAAACCTTCTCCCTTCAAGGGAAGCGAATCAGACGCACCGATGGGAAATCCTCGACTACGAGCGCGGCGGAAAAGGAGGCGCTCAGCGTTACCATTTGGGAATCGCGGTGGGAGTAGGGATTGTATTTGGGGAACGGGGGTTTGGCGAGCAAGGGGATTGGAGTTTGGACTTTGGGAAGGTGGTGGTGATGGGGGAGGATGCTGCGTTCGTGCGCCGATGCCCAGTGGTTTTTGCGCGGCCACGGCCACGGCCACGAAGACAGAAGTGGATCCTCTAACATCCTCAAGGATGTCATGAAACTACAGTGAAATACGTGTGTAAAGGGACATCAGGGTTACTGCAGTAACATTATGCGAATTTACTGTAGCATGTACAAAAAATAAATCAAAAAATAATTTTATTTCATCATAATTTTGTTTGTATATAATTTTTGTAAATGTATGCAGTAGATTTATAATTTACAAATTAATTATAATTATTTTAGTCTTAACCATATAGATATGAATGAGGCATGTCATAGTTACTGTAGCTTACGTGACATCCCTTGAGGATGTTAGAGGAACCGGTTCCCATGAAGACATGTTTATTGTTTCCTAAGGCCTTGTTCGGCACTGGTGTTTTTACACCCCAACGGGCTAGGGGATTAGAGAGGATTTGGTGTTGGGGTGGGGATCACCAAATCCCCTCAATTTCCCAATAATCCCCACCCCTATAATTCCCTATGTTTGGTACAAGACTAGTGGTTGGCAGAGTAGCAACAACATTCTGAAGCAATAATAGATGCGAACCAGCAGCAGCATAACAGATGGTGCAAAATAAAAATCCAATCTTTTCAACTTAGACAACATCATAGTAAGAAAAACTTGCTAAAACCCATACACAATCCATCACAACTAGCATCTTGCTATCAAATGAACAATAATGAAGAATATGGATATTATAAAATAGTGCAAATATATCGGAAATTGCACACTTCATAAACAGAGTAGTAGGTCCTTAAATAATTTCATCACAACTAGCTTCTGGGGGTGGCAGCTCTTTCCTTTGCTACTATCTGGTTCTTGAAGGTGGGAGCCAAGACTCAAAATAACTCTCCAAGAAAGCAATGATCTTGAGCCCACATGAAAAAAAAGGCAAAAATACTACTACAAGTTTTATGGACCATAGGAACTTCAGTGTATATGTGAAGACCGGCACATATGCATAATGTAGAGGTGGACAGTACAATTAGCAACCAGAAACATTTAGGTGGTTATAATGGTATGTGGTAGCACAAAAACAATAAGGACACTATAGTGATATATGCGGTACTTGTCAGTCATCTTCAAGAACCAGATAGTTTCAGAGACCAGTTGACCATACAGAAATTAAAAATATGTTTCCACAACTAAAAGGCATGATTATTCATCACATATGAGAAGGTAAACTCGAGTGCTTGTGATGTACAGTAGCATATTTGATTATTATTTCTCCTACACGGGACTAGTACAAAATTTCCACGGAAGTGGCAAAGATAATACATAGTGATAAGGAAACAGGAACATAACACTGAAGTTCAATATGTTGTCGATTTGCTGAAAGAAATAGCATGTTCCAGCACATATTACATATAAAAGAGAGAATTCAAAGATCAAAAATAGATTTCATAAGTTCCAACACATAAAAAATATCAGAAAGTCATCTAGAAACAAACAATTATCTAAGATATTACATATGGATGACTAGATACAAGTTTATAATCATCAAAAAATATATGTCATATGGATGCATATTACATATTACATATTTAATTTCTCTGGATGTGAAAGAAACAATTATCTGAGATATATTCCAGAGAAGTTTCTGAGAAAAAGGGGCAGAAGCATTATTTAGTTATACTTTGCAGTGCTTCAAGTTGCAACGAGATATCAAAAAAGGTCAGTGTCGGCTTCTATCATGCATCTTTTGTCGTCCCAGCCGACACCGCTTTGCTTTCGAGCTTCTTTTAGCATCTTGTATTCCCTTTTGAGCTCCTTCTCCTTGTCTTGAATTTGATTGTCTTGAATTTGAAGCTTCGAGAACTTCGCATGTTTGTGTTTGGCATGGAATTTTATCACCATCAAGTTTCAAGTTTCCTTGCTCCATCAATTTTGTCCTTGGTGGTAAGGAGTATCGTGCTCCTGAAGTATCTCCACCAATCCTTTTTCAAGTCCTAAACTCCATTGTGCTCTTTGTTTCATAACTACACAAGCCAATTAAAGTAGATAACTGGCAATCGTGTGCCAGATTGCAAAAACCACCACACCCCCTAGTGCCGCACGAAACCCATTCCTTCTCCTGATTTTCTAGGCCATCCCGACCCCCCCCCCGCACGAACCCCTCCCTTCTCCTGATTTTTTGGCCCACCGGATCCTCCCGCTGGGGGCGGGCCCGTCCCAATTCTGCACACACACGCTTGCAGTTTGAAAAAAGCGAAAAAATGCAATGGGAGGGGAATCGAACCCTCATCCTCCAACAATTAATTTAGCAGCAACAACTGCTTGGGCCACGCAATGTTATTGATTTCTTTCAACTTGCACACTACTTGTACATTCCTGAGATGAGATTGAATGAAACCGAAAATTCAAACCGTCGGGCTCACTTGTCCGGGATTTGGAACTTTTTTCTGGACGTTTTACACTGGTTCAGCTGGTTTACAACTCGGGCGTCCCCTGCCTTCCTTTTTTAGATGCAAATCACCACAGTGTTTGTACTTAAGTTATCTGATATGAGGTTCGTATATTACCATACTATTTACATAGTAGTTGTCGAGTATGTATTTCAACAATTTTTCCCCTCTTGTGGTCGTATGTGGTATGCATGTTATCGTGGTATTTCCACATAAGTTACAGGGGTTATGTTTTTTCAATAACTTTTTCTCCTCTTGGTTCCGTTGTAGAGGAGGTGTTGGGGCAGCTGAAGGTGCGCGGTGAAGGGGCCGACTGTCGGTGTCAAAATCGGCGGATCTCGGGTAGGGGTCCCCGAACTGTGCATCTAGGCGGATGGTAACAGGAGACAAGGGACATGATATTTTTACCCAGGTCCGGGCCCTCTCGATGGAGGTAAAATCCTACTCCTGCTTGATTAATATTGATGATATGGGTAGTACAAGAGTAGATCTACCACGAGATCAGAGAGGCTAAACCCTAGAAGCTAGCCTATGGTATGATTGTTGTTCGTCCTACGGACTAAAACCTTCTGGTTTATATAGGCACCGAAGAGGGTTAGGGTTACACAGAGTCGGTTACAATGGTAGGAGATCTACATATCCGTATCGCCAAGCTTGCCTTCCACGCTAAGGAAAGTCCCATCCGGACACGGGACGAAGTCTTCAATCTTGTATCTTCATAGTCTAGGAGTCCGGCCAAAGGTGATAGTGCGGCTATCCGGACACCCCCTAATCCAGGACTCCCTCAGTAGCCCCTGAACCAGGCTTCAATGACGACGAGTCCGGCGCGCATGTTGTCTTCGGCATTGCAAGGCGGGTTCCTCCTCCGAATACTTCATAGAAGATTTTGAACACAAGGATAGTGTCCGGCTCTACAAAATAAGTTCCACATACCATCGTAGAGAGAATAATATTTACACAATTTCAATCTGCTGACGCATTCCGTGGCGTGACATCACACCACGGCCAAGCCTTTATTCGAATCGTTTTACTATCCCACCTCAGCGCGTTTAGCGAGGCAGTTTTCTTGGCACGTCTTGTCACAGCAGAGATCGTGTCCCCTTATTCCGGGATTCTCATCAACACGGGCGTGGGTAACCCAATCGTGCCCGTTGGCACGTCTCCTCTATCAAAGGCGAGTCCCGAACGGTCACGGGGAAGGCTCTTGGTATTCCACATCTTTATAAAGAGACCAAGGCTCCAGTCCTTTCTTTCAATCTCAATCAAATCCGCCCCCCGCCTCGAGTTCCAACACCTAAAGCTCCAGATTCGGGCCTTCGGACCTTCGATGATGTCCGGCTCCGACCTGCAAGGCCGGTGGATGCCTTCCTCCGTTACGGAAGAAGACGTGCTAAAGCTAAGAGATGTCAGGTATCTAACCGGCGAAATTTCGCATAGGCTGCCTGCCCAAGGGCAGGTTATTCCCACTCCCAAGCCTGGTGAAAGCGTGGTGTTCGCGTCTCACTTTCTTTGGGGGCTAGGCTTCCCGACGGACCCCTTTGTGAGGAGGCTCATGTTTTATTATGGGTTGGAATTTCATGACTTGGATCCGGAGTCCATCCTCCACATCTCATCGTTCATTGTCGTATGCGAAGCCTTCCTCCGCATTACCCCTCACTTCGGATTGTGGTTCAAGACCTTCAAAGTGGAGCCGAAGATGATCAAGGGGCAGCAGGCAGAGTGCAGAGGGGCTGTTGTAAGCAAGAATGCTGATGCTCCATGGCCCGAGGGCGCTTTTCAAGAGGAGCTCAGCATATGGCAACAAGAGTGGTTTTATATCACAGCTCCCAGGGGCACCAAATGGGTGGCGCCACCTGCCTTTCGCTCGGGTACTCCACCACGACTGGCGTCATGGGTCAATAAAGGACTTAACTGGGGGCCGTCCAAGGACGTGCCCTTGTTGCAGGGCCGCATTCAAGACCTCCTAGAGAGAGAGATCACTCTGGTCGTAGTGGCGCAGGTCATGTTGATTCGTCGCACCCTGCCCTGCAAACGTCGCCCCCTCCGCCTATGGGAATTTAACCCGGAGGGACCATGAGCTCTCCAACATTTCATGGGCGTGACGCACCTGGAGATGTACAAGCTTTTCTTCGGATCACGAGCGATGTGTCCGGACTTGACCGAGGACGCAAGTATGAGCTGCCATCGCCCGGATACTCAAGTAAGTAGCCCTGTGTCCGGACACGCTATCCCATATTTATCACGAACTTGCCCTCTAAAAGAGTTGTTCCTTGAACAGGAGTGGATAGCGAAAGCAAAGTTAATCAGGTGTCTGGCCCCCCTCCTTGAGACCACGTCGGATCCCGTGTTAACCAGGATGCTGGAGGTTGCGCCTTCGGAAGAAGGTGAATGGGGGAACAAGGAAGCTACCGCCTCCGTGAAGGAGGCTGTCGGGAAAGGAGGGATCGAGAATCCCTCCATCCAAGGGAAGAAGAGGACAGCCTCTGAAGACCCGGAGACCATGGTCTCAAAGCGGGGGAAGAAATCTTCGTCAGAGGGTCCTGCGCCGAGAGATGCCTCGGCCGCATTACGCCCCCAAGGGGATCAGCCCTCCACCGAGCCGTAAGTAAAAAGGGGAGTTTTGTTTAAAATAAAGGATATCCCTGCCCTATTTCTGATGAAGATAACCGAAATTTTACCTTGTAGTTCGGATCTCAGCCCTTCTCAGCAGAGCTCATCTTCGGGGGATCTTCGTCCGGAGATGATAGAGAGCAAAACGCCTCCCCCTGTCGTACCGTCTTGCGAGACGGGCGACCCTGAGGTGTCGTCGCGGAGGGCTTCTCCGAGTCCGGCGGGGCCGGAAGGCAGTCGTATGTCCCCTCAAAGCCCTCCGCGTCCGGCCTTCGAAAAAGGCCATCGGACGAGTCCGGCACCACCTGGTGTACGGTCGGAGGAGCTGAAGGATCTTCTCGGGCGAGCGTCTATCTCAGAAGATCATCGTGCGTTAATGGGTATGGTGATTGAAAGGATTTCATCCGCTGAGAGCGGATTGCACGAAGCCGTCAGAAGTTTACTGACAGGTTTTAAGGTACGCAAAATGATGTACCTTCTGACAGTTTCGCATATAAAATGCGCCCTGTGTAGATAGTAGCCCCTGAGGCTCGGTGTGTTGTCAAAAATGACAGCGCGCCGAGGATCATAATCCCAGGTATAATGTGTCGCCCTTCCTATGTAGGTGGCGAAGGGTCCGGTGGCTAGCCGGACTGATGAATGTGCCGAACTAAAGCGGCAACTTGACGTGGCGGATGCCGACATCGCGCTTGTCAATAGGCGACTTGATGAGTCACAAGGTATGCAATTTCTCCGCGGACACCTGGTAAGGGAGCTTGATGCCCGTGCCTTACAACATGTATGCTTGATGCAGATGGTGTCGCTGCCATGGAGAACCTTCGGGCGGAGCTCGCCTGAGCCAAGGAGCAGGCCAAAAAGAGTGATGTGGCTGCCTTAAAGGCGGCCGAAGAGCTAAAAGCCGAACAGGCTGCTCACTGTCGAAGCAAGAAGGAAATGGCCGAGATGGCCGTGAAGTTGAAGACAGCTGCCGACCGCTGCAAGCTCCTTGAAAAAGAAGATCGAGCGGTGCAAGAGGACCTGAAGAAGGCCACTACCGAGGCCAAGGATGCTCGCTCTGCGATGAGAGCTATGAAGGAGGAGCCGCGTCAGGCCGGAGATATCGCGGCTGGAAATCCCTTTCTGCTGCGGAGGAAATTCGTGGATCCTAAATATGCTTAGTTGGACCGGCTGTGGAGTGTGGAGGATGCTTATCTGGACTTGGCGGCAAGTGCCGCGGACGCGGCCGAACACTTCTGAGATCAAAAGGATCACGAAATGGAAAAGGTTTTTTGGTTGCAGTTCCATAATCTAGAGCGCCCACTTCCATTAACCGATCGCTTGGCCGAATGGGCGGAGCTGAATAGGTTATCCGGACTTGCCATGAAGGATGTCGTGAGTCTTTTGTGGCCGAACAGGCCCGAGCCGAAGAGTTATTTTGGCTTGGTGCAACAGTTCCTTGGTGCGGTGCCGCATATCAATGCAATCAGGAGGTCGACATGCATAGAGGGTGCGCGGATGGCTCTTGCCCGTGTCAAGACATTCTGGGCGGAGATGAAGGCCAGCGATGTTGCATCCCAAGATTCGGACGGAAGCCGAGTACCTGTCGAGCACTATTTTCAGGAAGTTCTGCAGGGCGCTCGTTTAATAGAGACGCAGTGCTCGAAGGATATTATGTTCGAATAACATGTATTATTGTGAAACAATGTATCGATGGAATATAAAAGCTTTTTATACTTGTGCCTTTCAAGAATTAAAATACCTCATGTGCGGCCGCTAATGTATATGTATATATAACCTGAAAGATGGCAGTCTTCGGCTTCAGACCCCTCGCATATAATGCGGGGGTGTTTGCAAAAGGCGCATTTTCACACTTGATCTAACGTCTTGGTCCTATAAAGGAGGTGGTAGCGCAGCGAACTAGGCAACCGGACTATAATGCTTTATCACTTTCACTTAGCCATAGGAGTTTGACAGTGGGACTACTATATAGCCCCTAGGGGCACCGCGCTCACCCGAATTCGGGGCGCGTATGTGCCTGACCGAGAAACGGCCCTTCGTCAATGCGGAGGATCCTATAGATTCCGGCTAGTCATCGAGTGGTTGACCAGCCTCACGCTATATCATAACAGTCAGTTTTCGGCTTTCTCTACTGAGGTGCTTGCCTGGCCGAACCGGGGCACAATCGCAGTAGTTCTCCTGGTGCCGCCTTAGCCGATAGAGCAGAACATAAGGCAGCAAAACACAGGAGCCGGGCAAACCCAACATTTAACCAAAGACATGATTCGGAGCTGATGCATATAAGGCCTAACTCGGGACGCCGAACACTCCATAAGGTATTCGGTCTTTATGAAAATGGGCCAAACAACGCCCTTGGTAATAAGCCCCTGGTGTCCAAGTACGCGCGAAATTCTGACATGGCCCATGCCAAAACGCCAGCCTCCTCCTCGGTTATAGCAAGAAACCAGGGGATGTGTATCAACAAGAGATAGTAAAAAAGGTTTCCGCAGGGTCTTAATCTGAAAAGAATCCTTGTCATGGGTGCCTACTGCACGTCTGCGCCTGTGTCTCCGTTGTGCCGTATCCTGGACGGGTGTAGCACGTTGTTCATCTGTAAAAGAGAGGAACTTAGTTGAAAAAGATCGTGCGGAAATGTATGTTATATTAAATAAACAAAGTACAATTCAAAGAATGAATAAAATTAAGCTTTAATGTCTCTTGTTATGCATGCGCGGAGCCCCTTGTATAGGGGTATGTGGCTAGTAAGCCCTTGTATGTTTACCCGGACTCGTGTAGCCGTGTGCGGGGTCTGAACGACCTGTTTAGGTGCTTTGATTGGTGAAGCCGACTTAGTGTGTGGTTGTCAAGGCAGTCACACCGTCTTCCGCGCTCGAGGAACACTCGGTATTTCCCTTTAAGGAGATGATGCCTCGCGGACCGGGCATTTTAAGTGTAAGGGATGCATAATGCGGTATTGCATCAAAGCGGGCGAAAGCTTCGCGTCCCAGTAGTGCTTGGTAGCTACTTGTAAATGGGGCGAGGTCGGCGGAAGTTGCCGGGTGAGCCGAACACAACTTCTAGCAATAGAGAGCCCGTACAATGGGCATATGGGCCTGGCATTACCCCTTGAAAGGAAGTGTTGCTATGGCGAATTTTGGTTGGGTCTATCCCCATTTTGCGGATTGTGTCCTGGTATAGCAGGTTTAGATCACTGCCGCCGTCCATTAGGACGTGTGTAAATTGGAGTCCGTCAATTATCGGATCTAATATCAAGGCAGTCCATCCTGCATTCTAGATACTTCTAGAGCAATCATGATGGTCGAAGGTGATTGGTTTTAACAACCAGTGGCAGGACTCCTCTGGGATAGGCCGTATGGCGCGTACCTCTATGGGCATCGCTCTATTTTCCCCTTTCGTCACGTGGAGTGAGTTTACTGTTTTGACTTCTTGTGGGAAATTCTTTTGTTTTCCGGTGCTCTGCTTGTGGGGTTCGTCATCGTCCTCGCTTGGTGTGTCGAGCCCCTTGTGTTCGGCGTTGAGTTTGCCGGACTGCTTGAAGACCCAACAATCTCTGTGGGTGTGGTTTGCAGGCTTCCCGGGAGTACTGTGGATTTGGCATATCTTGTCCAAGATTTTGTTTAAGTTAGATAGCTCATCCCTGTTATCCTTAAGGGGCAGTTTTTTATGATTCCGCCGAGAGCTTTTGAATCCGGCGTTGACTGCCGTGCTCTTCGGGCTGTTTCCCTTGCTCCGGCGCTGGTCCTTGTTGCGTCGCGGTTTCCCGTTTCCGTCCCTGACTTCGGATGTACTTGGGTCACTGGTACTGCATCTTGCCAGCCAGCTGTCTTCTCCCGCGCAAAAGCGGGTCATGAGGCTTGTTAATGTGACCATTGTTCTTGGCTTTTCTTGGCCGAGGTGTATGGCGAGCCATTCGTCTCGGACGTTGTGTTTGAAAGCTGCTAAGGCTTCGGCGTCCGGACAGTCGACTATTTGGTTCTTTTTAGTGAGGAATCTGTTCCAGAATTTTTGGGCTGACTCTCTGGGCTGTTGAGTTATGTGACTTAAATCGTCTGCATCCGGAGGTCGGACATAGGTCCCTTGAAAATTTGCCCGAAAAGCGTCCTCGAGCTCTTCCCAACTTCCAATGGTGTTTTCGGGGAGGCTTTTGAGCCAATGCTGGGCTGGCCCTTTGAGCTTGAGGGGTAAGTATTTTATGGCGTGGAGGTCATCTCCTCTAGCCATGTGTATGTGGAGGATGTAATCCTCAATCCAGACTCCAGGGTCTGTTGTTCCATTGTATGCCTCTATGTTTACGGGCTTGAATCCCGCTGGAAATTCATAATCCAGAACCTCATCGGTGAAACATAGGGGGTGTGCGGCACCCCTATATTTAGGCGTACCGTAATATTCGGATACTTGATGTGTTGCATTGCTTACTAGAGCTTGCTTTCTGGGCCCGTAGATAGATCTAACTGGGCCATCTTTTTGATGCGAATCTGTGTGTGGATCGCGTGCCGGCTTGTGTGCGACGCCGTTTGTCGCTCTATGTTTGCCATGGGGTCGTCTATCCGACCGGGTGGTCTCCCTGTTCTTTGATTGCAGGGGCTCTACGGCCTCCTCATGAAATTCGGGCAGTAGTTTTCGCTTCGGGTAGCTCTTTGTTCGGCGACTATCGCCGTATTTGTCTGCGATGTTGAGTACTTTGCTCCATCTGATTCTGAGTGCATCTTCCGCTGTTTTGAGCTTCCGCTTCTGCTTTTTCAGGCTACGCGCAGTGGCGACGAGCCTTTTGTGGAGGTTCTTCTGCTCCAGCATTTTGTTCGGTGTGAGATCGTCCGGACTGTTATCTTCGTCGGGGACGGATTGTTTATCCAAGTTGTCCTGTTCGGACGGTTGCGCGATGGCATGTTCGTCGTCCACCGGTTCGCCCTGCTCTATGGCTGGGTCTGTATGGCTTCTGTTTTTGTCGAGGCGGGATTTTGAGCGGCGCTTACGTCGCCATTTTGACTGCTTTTCGAGGGAATGATCCCTCGTGGCATCCCGTTGTTCCTCGTCGTCACTTCCTTTAGGTGTGTCCACCATGTATACATCGTGAGATGAGGTGGCTGTCCAGTGCCTTATAGGTGCTGGTTCATGCTTGTCTCCTACATCGTCGTCCATACCGTCGATGTCTTCAGAGTCGAAATCGAGCACGTCGTTTAAACTTTCGACAGTGGCTACGAAGTGGGTGGTGGGTGGGCTTTGAATTTCTTCATCGTCCGCATCCCAACCTTGCTAACCATAGTCCGTCCAGGGCTCTCCTGATAAAGAGAGAGACTTCAGTAAATTCAGGATGTCGCCAAAGGGCGAATGCTGAAAGATGTCCGCGGTGGTGAACTCCATGATCGGCGCCCAATCGGATTTGATTGGCAGGAGCGCAGAAGGTTCGGAGTCCGGAGAGGAGTCCGACACCTTGGAGTCACGAGCTTCGCAAGGGACAGGGTTGGTGTTCGGCTCAATTGCCGTAGAGATAGCAGCCCCCGAGGCGGTGTCCATCCACCCGTCCTCGATCGGCGCAGTCGGCTCCGAGCTAAGGGTCGGAGCGGACACTTGTGCGGCCTCTAGGGCACTGTCCGGCGGCAGAGCTAGATCATGCCCATCGTGACAGTGTGGCGCGCTTGGCTGTGGCTCGAACCCGTCGAAGATCAAGTCTCCGCGGACGTCAGCCGTATAGTTCGAACTTCCAAATCTGACCTGATGGCCAGGGGCGTAGCTTTCGATCTGCTCCAGATGGCCATGCGAATTGGCCCACAGTGCAAAGCCACCGAATACGAAGATCTGTCCGGGGAGAAAGGTATCACCCTGGACCGCGTTGTTGTTGATGATCGGAGGAGCCATCGGGCCTAAAGATGACGACACAGAGGAACTCTCAATGAAAGCACCAATGTCGGTGTCAAAACCGGCGGATCTCGGGTAGGGGGTCCCGAACTGTGCGTCTAGGCGGATGGTAATAGGAGACAAGGGACACGATGTTTTTACCCAGGTTCGGGCCCTCTCGATGGAGGTAAAACCTTACTCCTGCTTGATTAATATTGATGATATGGGTAGTACAAGAGTAGATCTACCACGAGATCAGAGAGGCTAAACCCTAGAAGCTAGCCTATGGTATGATTGTTGTTCGTCCTATGGACTAAAACCCTCCGGTTTATATAGGCACGGAAGAGGGTTAGGGTTACATAGAGTCGGTTACAATGGTAGGAGATCTACATATCCGTATCGCCAAGCTTGCCTTCCACGCCAAGGAAAGTCCCATCCGGACACGGGACGAAGTCTTCAATCTTGTATCTTCATAGTCTAGGAGTCCGGTCAAAGGTGATAGTTCGGCTATCCGGACACCCCCTAATCCAGGACTCCCTCACCGACCCTCACGAGCCACTAGGTCCCAGAGCCTCAGGGGGCTCTGGGGGTCCAGGTGGTTCCTTGAGGACCATCTCCATCTCTGCTAGGATCGCATGGTGCCTGGCCTCTTGAGCCGCCAGGATGCTCCGCACGTGATGCTGGTAGGTGGCAGCCGCGTTCGGCTGGCCGAAAGGCATGCAAACATAGCTATGCGGCGGACCCTCGCATCGTCCCACGCGTGAAGGCTAGAAGCGCTCCTGAGATGCGGCTCGGTTGAGCCCTGGGACATCGATGTAGACGTGTAGCCCACCATCCTCGCCTGGATGGGGAGCCACGCCAGGTGAGCGGCGGTCGCCACGCACGACCCTCGCTTCCTGAAGCTCCTGAGTGGTCTTGGCAATGAACTCCTGAACGTTGGGCTTTCCACGCCCTGTGTCTTCCTAAGGGAAACGTGCCACAAAGCACGCCTCCAGGTGGTGCCCGAGCGCCTCCCTCGTGATGTTGGCAAGGTCCGAGGCCCTCGAGAAGAGAGCCCCCGAGCCCTGCCCGAGGAGGGCGCCGGGCGCGCCTTCCTATGCGATGGAAGGAGGCGCCCCAAGCACAGGCGCTGATCCTGACGCGGCACCACCCGAGGTGCCGATCTCCTGAGGCCCTGTGCGGAGCGGTTGCTTCTTCTTCTTGGGGATGGCCTCAGGAGGGTTCTCGCCCTTGCTGTACGGGTTCTCAATTGCTGCGGCTTGGAAGGCACGCTCGAGGGAGCACACCACATCTCTCTCTTCGCAGGGGACCGTGATGATTCCGCTGCTTCCTGGCATCTTGAGGATGTTGTAGCCGTGGTGGGTCACTGCCATGAACTTAGCCAGGGCTGGATACCCGAGGATGGCATTGTACGGCAGGCGGATGTGGGCGATGTCGAAGTCGATGAGCTCGGTGTAGTAGTTATCGCGCTGTCCGAAGGTGACAGGGAGGCAGACCTGCCGTATTGGGGTGGTGGAACCGTCGGTAACTCCTGAGAAGGGCTTGGTGGGCTGATTGCTATCGTATGGCACTTGAAGGTTGTCGAACATCTCAACGGACAGGACATTAAGCCCTGCACCGCCATCGATGAGGGTCTTGGTGACTTGCACGTTGCTGATGACTAGTGAACAGAGCATCAGGGGAGCGCCAGCAGTAGCCGTGCACTTGAGTTGATCTGCCGAGCTGAAGGTGATGGCGCACTTGGATCACCTGAGCGGGCGTGTAGCCTCGAGCCTGGGGAGGGTTGCGTTCACCTTGCGAGCAAATTGCTTGAAGATACGCTGAGAGGTTGGGGCCTGAGCCCCGCCCAAGATGCAAGCGATAGCACGTGGCTCCTGGAATCCCCCAGCCCCCTCGTCCTGATGATGGTCGTCATTCCTTCTTGGCGGCGGCGGCAGCGGAGGAAGGCTTGCATTACCCTGGGGGCGGTTCTCGCGAGGCTGATCCCTCCAAGCGCCCTCGCGAGGCTGGTCCTGCTAGCGATCCTCATGAGGTCGGTCGCGCCATTCCTGGCAAGGGGCACGGTCGTCCCATCATCCTCCGCCACGTCCTCCTCCTCGGCCGTAGCCCCGGTCGTTGCGCTTGGGGCATCGACCAAAGCGTCCTTCTCGAACGGTGTCAATTAACACGGCAGATGTCCTTAGTGTCAGGACTTAGTCGCGAGGCCAACGCATCTATGTGGTAGCTTGAGAGGGGTTGAGTGGGAGGAGAGACGCAGGGCGGATCATCACACAAGACGAGGATTTAGACAGCTTCGGGCCCCGGGAAACATCATCCGGTAATAACCCTACATGCTGTTTGTGGCTAGGTCTTATTATAATCATGAGAGAGTCGCAGTGGTGAGCCGGCTCTCCCTTTGTGTCTAGCCCTAGAGATTGTTTCTTGTTGCTTGTCCCTCTTTGGGGAGCCCTGCCCCTCCTTATATAAGTTAGAGGGGCGGGTTACATGTGGAGTCCTAGTAGGACTAGCCTATCTTATACTACAAGCCGGATACAAGTCCGGGTCTTGATTCCTTGTAAGGGAGATACTCCTTACGCCTTTCCTCTTAAGCCGGCCTATCATAACGTAAGCCGGCCTTATGGGCCTTGAGCCTCCTGGGCCCCCGGGTCTTGTCGCTCCTCTGATCCGCTTGCCAGGTCACCCATAAGTCGCCAGGATCAGGCGGGTCACTTAGTGTGTCGTCCAGTCAGGGCAGGTCATTAGTGAGTCGCCAAGTCCGGCCGGGTTATACCTTGCGGCCGGCTTACGCCGCAGGGTATATCCCCGACATTAGCCCCCAAGTTTAGCTTGGATTTATCCATGGTAAACTTATGCTGCAAAATAAACACAAGAACAAATTTGACAGGTTGTGCTCCGGGTTAAGAATTTTTGTAAACCGGCACGTGAACATCCTTAAATCCTTGTCATTTCCTTCTTCTAGAAAATCCGGGTCAGTAGACCAGCTTCACAATCAATTTGCTTGTAGAAGAAATATTGTAAACAAATAATCCATCTGAATCCGCTTCCAAAGCGCCGGCTTAAAATTATAGGTCTTGAAATACTCATCTGATTTCAACCGGCTTAAAGGTATAGATCTTGCCGAGTTATAATTTCCAAAATCTCCGGGTTATAAAAACTGATAATTCCTGGTCATGATTGTTTCCAACGCCGGTTCGTGATTGTTGCCAATGCCGGTTCATGATTATTGATGATGCCGGGTTATGATTGTTGCAGACACCGGGTCATAATGATTGGTGATGCCGAGTTAAAATTGGAATATATTTCTCCCTTATATCCATATTACCTGTAGCCCCCAAGTGCCGGGTTGTCATGCTTGCAGCAAGCTGGGACTTGTAATTGCCTTATTCTCATAAAACTTCAACCAGTGTAGCCCCCAAGGGCCGGGTCATTATGCAATAATGAGCAGGAACTTTATAAATATGATCATGTAGATTTGAACAGCAACGTGTAGCCCCCAAGGGCCGGCTCAGTAAGATAATATTGAGCTGGTACTTTATATATACTTCGTGGAAAAGAACATCATATAATGTAACCCCCATCATGAGGCGTGAACCCACGTCCACAAGGTTGAGAACTTTGTGCTTTACCAACTGAGCAGTGGATCTCTTCAATAATAGACAAAAATTTGTGTACCTTGAATTGTTGACAGGAGCAATTGGTAGCCCCCAAGGGCCGGCTCATTTAAAATGTAATGAGTCGGGTCTTCAATGAGGTGAGCAAAAATGACTTTGCATTAGCCCCCAAGTGTCATGGTGCATGCTTGCAGCGACATGAGACTTGCATATTTGATATAACCTCAATTTGAATAATGTAGCCCCCAAGTGCCGGGTTGTAAGCCTGCAGCGACTTGGGACTATTCCTTCCATTGTAGAATAAATCATATCCTTTGATAAAATAATAGCCATTGCGCTAAAGCGACTTTTGAAAACCTCAATAATACTGATTACTGATAATCACAATAGAAATCCAGCCATGTTGGCTATTCAACATTTGAATAATATAACCCGGTATGAAAACCTCAATCATTCAATATCACCATGAAAATCCAGCCAGTTTTGGCTATTAAAAATTTGAATACCTCATCGGTTGATAAGTAAACCCGGAGTTTAAATACCCGGCGGCTCTTGGCCAACGACGATTTAATTCGCCTTTGAGAAAAATCCAGAACGGATAATTATTTTGAAGCATCAAGTTTGGTAATGAGCTTGAACTTTAATCATTTATGTCATATTCCTGTAAATCCTGCAAAGAGTTTAAACAACATATGCCCTGACGACTTAATGTCAAAAGCCAGGGCGGGTAACCACCCAAATGTAGTCTTATCCTGCACACAAGCAGATCACAAGATCCCTATGATCTTTTGAATGATACCGCCGGCTTATGTGACCCGGACAGAGAAGTTGATTATTCAAGTCTGTAAGAGCCGGCACATATGATATTTGTGACAACTCAAATACTTGCGACTGTATAAAACCAGATAAAATTTTTGAGGCTTCTGATTCAAATACGATCAGTAAACTGTTCCAAAGGGGTTAAGCTAAGATTCGAATACGATCATATAGCCCCCAGTGGCATTGTCGTTGCTGATCAAAGTGGGTATCGACAGCTATGTTCTCTTTGGTTCGAATACAACCTATGTTTGAACAAGAAACCCCCAAATGACCACTGTGATATTTAATTTGTACTACCGGTTTACATGACTTGTGTAATAAGGGTGATAATCCAATCCTTAGAAGCCAATGCTTCCATATAAATGATGGTTGTCATAAGCTGGCGACTTATAGTCAAAAGTCAAGGCGGGTTAATCATAAAACACTTATATACATGTGAGATATAATCCCCAAAAGGTCTCAAGTTAAGTAATTGTGGCTGCAATAAACTTTACCAAAGATAGAATAAAACCTTTTGAGGCTTATGATTCGGATATGATCAGTAAACCGTTCCAAAGGGGTTAAGCTAAGATTCGAATACGATCATATAGCCCCCAATGGCTTGGCAATGCTGATCAAGTGGGTATCGACAGCTA
The DNA here is from genome assembly GCF_018294505.1 of Triticum aestivum. Lineage (NCBI taxonomy): Eukaryota > Viridiplantae > Streptophyta > Magnoliopsida > Poales > Poaceae > Triticum > Triticum aestivum. The sequence goes on from NC_057804.1 coordinate 241,344,086, forward strand.
TGTTCTCTTTGGTTCGAATACGACCTATGTTTGAACAGGAAGCCCCCAAGTGACCATAAGAGTTGTTTAACGACGCTGATTCGTATATGATCCATGTCGATTCCCAAAGGGGTTGAGCTATGATTCAGATACAATCAAGAAGCCCCCAAGTAGGTTCAACAGTTTGCTAATCAAAAGGGTATCGACAGCTATGTTCTCTTTGGTTCGAATACGACCTATGTTTGAACAAGAAGCCCCCAAATGACCGTATAAATTTTGGCATTGCGCCGATCAAGAGGGTACTGATGGCTATGCCCGATGAGCAGGAAGCCCCCAAATAACCATAATAAGATAAGCCGTAAAGCAGGATACCCATGTTTTGAACTGGTTTTTCTTAAACCGGATATTGAGATCCTCAAAGCTTTGTAAGGGACCAATTTACCTTGATCCGGATGTTAAAATCGGTTTTGAAAACTTCAAAGCTTTGCGGGAGAAAGATGTCTCTTGAACCGGATTTTAAACCGGAATTTTCATCAGTATGGTAGTGTCCTCCGGAACCGGGTTATCATCCCCTCCCATGACCCGGAGTTCCCGAGTCATGTCACTGTAGCCCCCGAGTTTTAAGACTACTCAAGGAGTTGGCTTGAGACTCTCCATATTTGACCGTGATATAAACCGATATGAGTCATTCAACATCTCAGTGACATAACTTGTCCTGCACCGGAGAACTTGCAAGCCAGAGTAATTGCTCTTTTAAAGAAAGCAATATATAATATAAAATATACTGGATGGACTTCACCTGATGTGTTGAGCCGGAATTAATCCGTCACAGAGTTGATGATCACTGCGGTAAGGTTGAAATCAAGGACAAGTGAGTCGGCCACGGGAGCGGACAGATGAGTCAGCCGTGGTGTTGTAAGCCGGTGCGGATGAGCAAGTCAACCGCAGGAGCAGTAAGCCACTCGGACGCCGAGTCAGCCACGGGGGTGGACGGGTAAGTCGCTCGTCACATTGTAAGCTGGCACAGACGTGTGAATCGGCTGGCGCGCTGATGTAGATCGGACCGCAGGGGCGGCGGCTTGCACCCACCTGTTGAACAGTAAGCAGTCACCGATGCCGTTGCATGATTATGCTACCGCACACTCCATGAATATGGCATTACACCATCTTTATGAATCATTGTCCTGCACATAAAGGTGTACATACCAAAGTGATTGTTTTTTGACAAAAAACAATATGCGCTAATAAAATAATCTTAGATGGATATCACCTGATATGTTAGGCTGGAAATAATCCGCCATGGAGTTGATGACATCTTATGGTGAAACTGAAATCACTCACGGGCGAACCGGCCGCCGTTTTTATAAGCTGGTGCGTCCGGGGAAGGTCGGCACCGGCGTTGTAAGCCGGCGCGGACAAAAGAGTCGGCCGCAGCGGTGGAAACGGCAAGGACGCGAGCGAGTTGGCCGCGGTGTTGGAAACGGCAAGGACGCGGGCGAGTCGGCCGCGGTGTTGGAAACGGCAAGGACGCGGGCGAGTCGGCCGCAGCGTTGGAAACGGCAAGGATGCGAACGAGTCGGCCGCGATGTTGGAAACGGCAAGGACGCGAGTGAGTCGGCCACGGGCACGGACGATGAGTCCGTTGCGTGTGCTGATGAGGGCGGCGACTTGCTCACGCATCCGTCCAGAACACGACATGAACATGCTAGCGAAAAAATAATATTGGCGCATGCTCTTTTGTGACACCTTTGTAATGAGTAATGGTCCTGTGAAAAAAATATCACAGACCAGAATAATTGTTCCCGGATGAATATCTACTGAAAAATAAATAGGATAGATATCACCTGGTATCTTAGGCCAGAAATTATCCATTGGAACAGACAGATGAGCTGGTCACCAGATGAGTCGGTTGCGGGAACAGACAAATGAGCCAGTTGCGGTGTTGTAAGCCGGTGCAGCTGGGCGAGTCAATCGCTAGTGCGTGAACCGATGAGTTAACCACGGTGTTGGTATAGAATGAAACACAAGGGCGGCAGCTTGCACACCCGTTTGATCATCAAGTGGGCGTGGGCGCTTCATGGACACGGCACGACATCACCTTTATAATGATGAATCATTGTCCTATACAAAACATATTGCAAAACAGAGTAATTGTTCTTGGAAAAAACAATATATACAAAAACAGATTGAAAAGATAGCACCTAAAATTTTAATTGGCCGTGCCGCCAACGAGCAGCACCATGCTCTTCTGTCCGCACGTGCTAACTGTTTCTCGACTGCCAAATTATCACCCTTCATGTGAGCAGTAAACCGGCCACTAGTACTACTTTAGTACGTACTAGCATTTAATTCTGTGATCTGACTTGATGTTCTGATGCAATGCATAGCATCCTATGTAGCTTGAGATAAACCGTCCGGACCAGCTCCAACAATGATGGCTGCTCGGTGATGTTTGGTAGGTGGCACAGTCAAACAAAGGTGGGCGGGCACAGCTGGCCAGCACGGCAGGGGAGGCCCCATCGCTTCTGCTCAAGGCACATCTTGACGGGTCAACAGAGGAATCCAAGCTCATGGAAAATCTGCTTCCGGGTAGGGGTCAGCAGCGACGAGGCGGGTCAACTCGGAGGTGACTCTATCAAATCTTCTTGTGTATTGCTGTGTCGCTGTTGCTTCAAAACTTTAGCCGGCCGAAAGTACATGGCAGCATAATTGTATCACGGCTCGGACTTGCGGTGCGGCAATCACCGATATTGATTGGTCTTCGGATTCAACTTGCAAAGGCGGTGGCTCATGGTGCAACCCTAGCTTTCTTCTCCGACCTTGATCTCATGAATTGTAAAATCTTCTTCTGAAAAATTGCAAACTCTTCGATCCCTAGGAAAGATCCCTTCAAGAACTCAACACCACCGTGCGCAAGCCCCACGGTGGGCGCCAACTGTCGTGGAATTAACACGGCAGATGTCCTTAGTGTCAGGACTTAGTCGCGAGGCCAACGCATCTATGTGGTAGCTTGAGAGGGGTTGAGTGGGACGAGAGACGCAGGGCGGATCATCACACAAGACGAGGATTTAGACAGCTTCGGGCCCCGGGAAACATCATCCGGTAATAACCCTACATGCTGTTTGTAGCTAGGTCTTATTATAATCATGAGAGAGTCGCCGCGGTGAGCCGACTCTCCCTTTGTGTCTAGCCCTAGAGATTGTTTCTTGTTGCTTGTCCCTCTTTGGGGAGCCCTGCCCCTCCTTATATAAGTTAGAGGGGCGGGTTACATGTGGAGTCCTAGTAGGACTAGCCTATCTTGTACTACAAGCTGGATACAAGTCCGGGTCTTGATTCCTTGTAAGGGAGATACTCCTTACGCCTTTCCTCTTAAGCCGGCCTATCATAACGTAAGCCGGCCTTATGGGCCTTGAGCCTCCTGGGCCCCCGGGTCTTGTCGCTCCTCTAATCCGCTTGCCAGGTCACCCATAAGTCGCCAGGATCAGGCGGGTCACTTAGTGTGTCGTCCAGTCAGGGCGGGTCATTAGTGAGTCGCCAAGTCCGGTCGGGTTATACCTTGCGGCCGGGTTACACCGCGGGGTATATCCCCGACAAACGACCCTAAGCTCATGGAAATCTTTGGTGTTGTTGGTGTGGTAGGCGCAGAACAGTCGGCTGCCCTTGGACGACTCCGATTGGTCCCTGTCGCGCTTCATGTCTGGTTCCGCCGCGAGCACGGCCACTCCCTTGCGCTTCACGTCCTTGGCCTTGGTCTTCTTTTCTTCCGAGTCGGCAGCCGGGAGCTCGAGGAGGGAGAGGCATCCCTCCTCAGCTCTTGCGCACTTGGTCGCCAGGTTGAACAACTCCAAGGATGTGCACAACTCCTCGTGGATGGTGAGCTCCTCCTTTATCTTGACGTCATGGTCGCCATTAGAGAATGCTGAGACGATGGCCTCATCCGTCACCTTGGGGATCTTGAGGCGGACGCTGTTTAAGTGTTGGATGTATTTCTATAGGGTCTCCCCGGCTGCTACCTGATGCGGCGCAGGTCACCCGCGGACGGGGGGCAGTCGTGAGTGCCCTGGAAGTTGGCGATGAAGCGACTGCGCATTTCGTCCCAGGTGGAGATCGAGCCAGGAGGCAGGTTCAGGAGCCACGAGCGAGCATCTTCCTTGAGTGCCATGGGAAACTAATTCGACATGACTTTCTCGTCGTCGTTGGCCGCCTCGATGCTTAGCTCGTAGAGCTGCAAGAACTTCGCGGGGTCTGGGGTGTCGTCATAGCGAGGAGGCAGGTCCGGCTTGAACTTGCCCGGCCAGGCGATGCTGCGCAACTCGGGGGTGAAGGCGCGACAGCCTGCTGTGGTCACCGGGGCCCTTTGTTGATGTAGAGCTTGCTCTTGATGGTACCCGCGCACCGCTGCCACAGGCAGCACGCGGTTTTGTCGCGCCGGTGCAGGGAGCACGGGGGCGCCTTCTTGAGGCTGAGGGATTTCATGCTAGTTTCCTTCTTCTCGCGTGGGCGCCAGACGGGGTGGGTCACGCCGAGTGGCCGCACGCCTTGGCACCAGTGCACCGTCTTAGGGAAAAGGTGGTGGAGGTGCTCCATGAGCCACGACGCCTGTACCTGGCGGTGGCCGAGGCAAAAAGTGGGACGACACGGGGGAGCCCCCTACGGCACTGACGAGCTTGATGATGCGAGCGAGCCATTCCTCGTGGAGATTGTCGACGGGGCGGTAACGCAGGAGCTCACGCACCATAAGCAGCATGACCTGCGAGTCCGTGGGGCGCGATGAGCGTGGGACGACGAACCGGCTGGGGTCAGCGACGGAGTGGCGGTGCGGCCTTCCCGCCGCACCGAGGGGTGCAGCGAGGATGCTTGCTGCTCGTTCCCCGCCGGGCCGATGGCGGCATTTGCAGTAGGCAACGAAGAACGATAGGGAGGTCCGCCGACAGGAGCCGTCTAGGCGACGCGTGCGGCGAGAGCGGCCCGGTGCTCAGCGCGGGCTCGGCGGGCATCGGACATGGATGCGACCAAGCGATGGGACATGGATCAGCGGAAGGAAGACTTCGGCGCACCCCTACCTGGTGCACAAATGTCGGATTTAGGGTTCCGGCAAAACCCTTGAGGTTCGAACACTGGGGTGCGCACGAAGATTTCCCCCTACCGAATCTCACCCCCAGCCTCACTGCAATCTCTAAGCTTAGGTCGATGAACTCTCAACACAAGAGACACAAGATTTATACTGGTTCAGGCCACCGTTGTGGTGTAATACCCTACTTCAGTGTGGTGGTGGTGGATTGCCTCTTGGGCTGATGATGAACAATACAAGGGAAGAACAACCTCCTGAGGAGAGGTGTTCTCGTGCTTGGTGGATGTGAGCATGAACTAAGTTTGTTCCGGTCCCCCTTCTACTGTGTTCTTGTGCTTGGTGGACGCAAGGATGAACTGAGTTCGTTCCGGTCCCCCTTCTACTGTAGTGGCTGTTTTGGTCCCCAAATATTGAGCGGGAAGGGATCCAACAACGGCCAATTTGAAAGGGGACATCTAGTACAAGCTATCCTGACTAAAGGTGGTCTTTGCCTGTCAAAGGCCCTGGTGGTGACGCCGTCTTGGGCTCCATGATGACCTCCGTCCTGTCGTCCTGCTGGTCTTGGTCTTGTTGCACCGATATGGAAACCTTTGCCTGATGCCTCGATACTCCGCGCCTATGCTTGCCCCCTTAGCACCAAAGGGGAAATGAGGACACTGCGCACGCTGGCGCCCACCTGGCCTTGGTCGTCACGGCTTGCGTCACGGGAACGTCACGAGGTACCCCTTGCCTTGATCTCTCCGCCCCCTCGCGAGCCTGCCTGGTGAGTCCACTCCTGAGGAGACCTTGTGTCGTCCACCTCGTGAGGCTTGGCCCCTCGTGAGGGTCTTGAGTGTTTGGCTGACAAAGACCGGCCGTACTAGGCCACTGGTGGAGCCACGCTATGGGCCACAGGCAGGCAAGTCTGGGGATCCCAGTTCCCAGAACACCGACAACTTCCACCTCCTAGCGAGCCCTGGCAGCGTCCATGAGCGTTTGAGCCGCGTTTCGAGGATCTGGCGGGTTACCATGGGGTGGGTTCCGATGTCATTCACTGCTGGAGACTGCATGTGGCTCAATGCGCTAGCTATAACTACGACTCGGGAGGGGAGTTGAGTGCACACGATCATGGCTGTAGGAATAAGCCGCTTGCTGTGCAATGGATGTCTCTAAGAGCTCCACTGCATTCCGGGTCCCAACCGCGACTGGTGACTCGCCTGTGATCGGAATCGCCGCCAGCCGGGTTGCTGCTGCTAGCATTTTATACATCGGGTTAGAAAAGTGCCCGCGTGGTGTCAGAATACGTTGAGGCGGTGTCTGATTGAGGCGGGTTAGGCTGCCCTTCCTCCCTCCGTGCCAGCTCCGGAGGGCGAGGTTGAACCGCCGCCCAATTCCCTGGAATATCTGGGTTTAACTGAGGATTCACCCATGCATCTGGAGTGCTTGGACCTGCCCCTGGTGTGTTAAATAGATTCATGCACTCATAATGCAAAGGCAGGTGGGTCTGGTGCCTCCTATGAAGAACTGCATTGGAAGCGTTCTGCTCCAGACTTAAGCGTCAAGCTTCTGCCTTCATGCGCTCTGACTCAGCCTCGATCTGAGCTTGCACTGTTGCCATCCTTCTATTCTTTGTGTTGATATCCTCCTGGGTCTTGGTTATCTCCTCACGAATCTTTGCAACCTCTGCATTGTGCTCTGCCTGATTCGCTGCAGTGACCTCAGTTGCCAACAAAGCTGTCAAGGTACCCATGAGATCTAGCAGCACTTGAGTCGGTGGCCTGCCTGACTCGGATCCACCAACCCTTGTCGCGGCCAGGTCAGAGGTTGTTGCAGCCACTGTCAAAGAATTGAGAGCCGGCACTTTGCTAGCCATGAAGATAGCAGCCCTGCATGGCAGTTCATAGGGGCCCGAAATACTGTTGCCATCAGAATAGCCCCCAAGCCCGCCGTCTTGAAGCTGATAGATTGATTCCGTCTCTCTGGTTGAGGACCCATCACCTGAGTAGATGAGAGTCTCTCCTCCAAACTCAAAGTTTTCCACAAGATCCATGACTTGCGTGAAATCAATGAGAACGCGCTTTAGGCCGGGTTGAACCTGTGCGGGTTGCGCGCGCCGAGCCGACTCGATGAGGTCGGTGCAGGTGTCCGGCTCAGGCTCAGATCCACCGATCTTTCCGGTGAAGACGTGAATTCTGCCAAAGGGGACTCGGTACCCATACTCGATTGAGTCGGCCTCGGGGGCCCAGCTAGCATCGTCGATGTAGAGCTTGCCGCGATGACTCTTGGTCATCCTGCCAACGGCGTGATACGTCTCCAACGTATCTATAATTTATGAAGTATTCATGCTGTTATATTATTATTCTTGGATGTTTTACAATCATTTTATAGCAACTTTATATCATTTTTGGGACTAACCTATTAACCCAGTTCCTAGTGCCAGTTGCTGTTTTTTGCATGTTTCTTACATCACAAGAATCAATAAAACGGAGTCCAAACACCGCGAAACTTTTTGTGGATTTTTTATGGACCAGAAGACATCCAGTTGGCGAGAGCAGCACCTGGGGGGTGCCTCGAGGGGGGCACAACCCACCAGGGTGCGCCTGGGCCCCCAGGTGCGCCCCGGTGGGTTGTGCCCACCTCGGTGGCCTCCCGCACCCCTTCTTCGCTCTATAAATCGTCAAACATTCCAAAATCCCTCACAGAGACCCTAGATCAGAAGTTCTGCCGCCGTAAGCCTCTGTAGCCACGAGAAACCAATCTAGACCCTGTTCCGACACCCTGTCGGAGGTGGGAATCATCACTGGTGGCCATCTTCATCATCCCGGCGGCAACCATGATGAGGAGGGAGTAGTCCACCCTCGGGGCTGAGGGTTTGTACCAGTAGCTATGTGTTTAATGACTTTCTCTCTCTCTCTCTCTCGTGTTCTTGATGGCACGATCTTGATGTATCAGGGGCTTTGTTAATATAGTTGGATCATATGGTGTTTTCCCCTCTCTATCTTGTTGTGATGAATTGTGTTTTCCCTTTGAGATTTCGTTTTATCGGATTGAATACTTTTATGGATTTGAGAGCACTTGATATATGTCTTGCATATGAATACCCGTGGTGACAATGGGGTATTATTTTGATTCACTTTATATATGTTTTGGCACTCAACTCACGGATTCCCGTGGTGCCATTGGGGTAATCTACGCATAGGGGTTGATGCATGTTCTTGTCTTTGTTTCTCCGGTAGAAATCTCGGGGCACTCTTTGAGTTCTTTGTGTTGGATTGAGTACTATGAATATGAAATTATTTGGTGTTATTTTAGTACGAACTCTTGGATAGATCAATCGAAAAGAATAGCTTCGAGGTGGTTTCATACCCTACAAATGATTTCTTCTTAGGTTCTCCGCTATATAAGAACTTTGGAGTGATTCTTCATCGCACGTTGAGGGATGGTTATAATTATATTAGCTTTGTTGAGAGATTTCACTAGGGAAAGTACGGACCCTAGGCCTTGTTTTCAAGCATTGCAATACCGTTTGTGCTCCGGTTTATCAATTGCTACCTTGCTGTTTTCATTTATTCAGATTATAAAAATATATTTCCACCATCGATATTACACCTTTATCACCAGCTCTTTGCCGAACTAGTGCACCTATACAATTTGCCATTGTATTGGGTGTGTTGGGGACACAAGAGATTTCTTATATTTGGTTGCAGGGTTGTTTGAGAGAGACCATCTTCATCCTACGCCTCCCACGGATTGATAAACCTTAGGTTATCCACTTGAGGGAAAATTGCAACTGTCCTATAGAACTCTGCGTTTGGAGTCCCAACACGATTCTACAAGAATAAAGTTGCGTAGTAGACATCAAGCTCTTTTCTGGCGCCGTTGCCGGGGAGGCTAGGTAAGCGGCACTCACATCCCGTCGACGAAGCTCTTTTCTGACGCCGTTGTCGGGGTGGTGAGTGCTTGAAGCTATATCTTTAGATCTTGCAATCAAATCTTTTAGTTTCTTGTTTTATCACTAGTTTGGTTTATCAAAAGAAAATTACTAAAAATAGAGATTGGGTTACCTCAGGTTGTTCTTTACCTTTGTAATGTCTATCTTGAGAATAAGGATTCCGATAATTGTGCTCAATCGCTAGAAAAAGAATTCAACAAAATTTATGGCATAAAAACCTTGGATGATGAGCATGATTGCAATATTGATAGTGTGAATTCTTTGAATCTCCATGATGTTAATGATGATTGCATTTGTCGTGATAATCCTATAAGAATGTAATTTTTGTGGAGTAAGGGAAGATAGATTTTGTAAAAAGCATAAATATTTAGAAACTAAAAAGTTGCAAGAGAGGCTAGATGAATGTGCTGAAAGATTTAATTTTTCTTGCCATCCTTGTGAACTTTGCAACGAATGTGGTCATTTAAGTCTCCAATGCTATTGTTTCAGGATCAAATCGTGTCCAAAAATTGTGATAACATGATTACCCTTGAGCATCATAATGAGCTTAGAGAATTGATAACTTTTGGGGTATGAAGAAATGAAACGTATAACTGAGGGTATCCCAAAATTTAATCTCAAGAGATTTCTTGATTTTCATCTAGAGGAAATTTATATGTATTGTGCTGTAAATTGCATTGAGAATCCTTATATTGCCAACTATATAAAGATAAGAAAACAAATAAAATATTAAGAGAGTACTAATGAAAGGGAAAATATTTCCCAATACCCTCCTAGTGTTTCTTATGATGAATCAGGTAACGAGGAGTAGCTTCCTATCCAATCAATCTCTTCAACAAGAAGCTCAAAAAAATTGATTAAACCCACACTTGAGGTGGTGAAGAATAAAAAGAAAACAAGAAAAAGTAGAGGTAAAAAGGTAACTCTCCCAAGTAATATTGCTCCTATCACCATTGTGCCTCATGAAAGTGAATCAAATATGTTGATGGAGGATGATGATATTGAGTATGATTTTGTGATGCCGAATACTTGTTGTAATGATTATGCTTGGGAAGACAATGATGTCTCTTATGATCTTGAAAATCTTTATGGCACTTGCTTGGAAGAATATGATAATAATGTTTACTATACTATTGGTGCCATTCATGCTATTGATAAGAATGATTATGATGATATGCAAAACCACAAGCTTGGACATGCTATGTTTGATGAGTATGAAATGTTTGAAGATTTATTTGCTGAAAATAATGCTTGTCCTAAGCTTGGGGATGCTTTGCATAATGAATATGATCCTTTGATTCCTGCTACTTTCGATAAGAAAATTTATTATGATGATAGCATGCCTCCTATTTATGATGATTACAATGATGAAAGTGGGTTTGGAAGAGTGTCAACTCTAGGTAGTAGTGATCCCACTATGGAGGGTGTTGAATCTTATTACAATATTGATGAAAGTGTATTTGGAGAGGTCATGAATTTATTTAGTGATACATCCACTATTTTGGAAGAGGTTTCAATTGCCTATGATGAGAACAAAGTTGCTACTTATGATGATTATTATGATGACATGTATGCCATAAAGAGTAATAAATTTTCTATGCTTTTGGATCATGAAAAGAATGCTTTATGTGATGGTTATATGGATGAATCTATTCATGATGCTACTGAAAATTATTATGAGAGAGGAACTTATGATTCATGATGCTCTTGTTATGTTTCAATCCTTATCTTTTATGCGAGCATCATTGAACTTATCATGCCTAGCTAAAAGGCTATAAACAAATGCACTTGTTGGGAGGCAACCCAACATTTACTCCTACTGTTTTTGTGTGTTCACATGATTATGCTACTATAGTAATCATGTTTTATTTCTTTTGTTTCAATAAAGTGCCAAGTAAAGCCTTTGGGATAGTGTGGATGATAGTTGACTTGATTCTGTGCAAAAACAGAAACTTTTGCACCCAGTCCAGGAATTTATAAAATTCACTGGAATGTGCTTTTGATCTGGATTTTTTTACAAGTGATAGATATAAAAATTCCCTACGTTGTCCAAATTTTTCAGAATTTTTGGAGTAGAAGAAGTATGGTTGGAGTACAGATTACTACAGACTGTTCTGTTTTTGACAGATTCTGTTTTCAATGCATAGTTTGCTTGTTTCCTTAGTTTCTATAGCTTATATTGCTCAATATAAATTGTGGAAATGATATGATACAATAGTCATTGTGTGGAAACAATTATGAATCTTGTCTTTGACACTACCAAAGTGAAATGGTTTGCTCTTTATCATACTAACCTATCTCATGAAGTTCCGTTAAGTTTTGTGTGATTGAAGTGTTCAAGTTTTGGATGAAATGTCGATATTAGGAGAATAAGGAGTGACAAGACCCTAAGCTTGGGGATGCCCAAGTCACCCCAGGGTAATATTCAAGGACGATCCAAGCAACTAAGCTTGGGGATGCCCCGGAAGGCATCCCCTCTTTCGTCTCCAACATTATTGGTAATCTCACTTGCAGCTGTATTTTCATTCGTCAATGATATGTGTTTTGCTTGGAGCATAATTTTATTTTGTTAGGATTTGCTTGATGTTATTTATAATAATGTTTTGCATATTTCTTTTCAATAAAAATGTTAAGGACAACCTTTACCATTCTTATCTTGCAAGTATATGACTTGCTGTTTCAAAACAAAAAGTTTGTTGCTGTTGCAAACATTCCCGAGAAATGTCAGAATGTGATAAAATGTTGAAACTTTTTGCACAATAAGATCTGATAAATTTTCTACAGTGTGTTAAATTTTCAGAATTTTTTAAGTTGAATAAGTATGGATCCTATTGCACTCTTTACAGACTGTTCTGTTTAGACATATTGCTGTTATGTTTGCATTGTTTGCATATGCTTGCTTGTTTAATGATTCTATTTGAGGATAGGACTATTATGCAGAGGCATTTAGTATTCAATGTTGAATAATAATTTTAGTAATTTGACAGTAGAGAATGATAAGGTTTTTGCATTGGTTTATACTAACTTATCTCACGAGTTTGAGTTTTGTGTGGATGAAGTTTCTAAGATTTAGGGAACCCGTGATATAAGAGGAATTAAGGAGACACAAAAGCTCAAGCTTGGGGATGCCCAAGGCAACCCAAGCTACTATTCCAAGAAGTCTTAAGCATCTAAGCGACCTTTCTTCTTCAACAATTATCGGTTAGTATTGGTTGAGCTTAAGTTTTTGCTTCCTCACATGAGTTGTGCTATGCTTGGATTGTCATTTTATTTTGTTTTGCTTGCTTTTTATATAAAATACTTAGGCTTGAAAGTTTTTAAATAAGAGAGAATCCACAATTGGCTACCCATTTGCTTGACTACTCGCTTGATCTTCATTTATATCTTTTTGGAGTAGCTTGTCATTTACTCTTGTGCTTCATTTATATCCTATGAGTAAATTGTTGAATGAATTGAATATCATGAAGTGGAAATTGTATGTTCATATCATGCCTAGTGGTAGCTTCACATTGGGTTTAGAAAGTGAAATATTTTGAAGCTTGACAATCACAATATTGGTCATACAAGCAATTCATGAATGATTAGTAGAAGGAAGAGAACTTTCACATGCAAATACACTATCTTGGAAATATTTTGTGATTGTGAGCCCCCATCAAAATATTATATGCCAAAATTGTTGAGTTGGACAAGGAAGACAATGTAATGATTTATGTTTGTTCATATTCACATAGAAGTTATATTGTGATAGATTCTTCAACATGTGGTGCTTGCCCCCCATCTTTTCTAACCAAAAATTCTGCACCAAGTAGAGATACTACTTGTGCATCCAAAAACCCTTAAACCCAAATCTTATTCTCAAGAGTCCACCATACCTACCTAAGGACTGAGTAAGACCCTTCATGTAAGTTGTCATCGGTGCAATAAGGCAATAAAACTTGCTTATAAAAGTGTTTGATCATTTAGTGTAAGGGGAAATTGAGCGTTGTATGAACTTGTTTTGGCAAAGAATAAAAGTGACAGACTGCATAATAAAGGTTGCTATCATAAGGGCAATATAACCTGATTTTCTTTTGCACCAAGGGATTGACCATACAAACAAGAAGCGCATGGCAACCTCTGCTTCCCTCTGCGAAGGGCCTACCTTTTACTTTTATGTATTTACTTTCATGCAAGAGTCAAAGTTTTTCTCTCTATTCATTTTTATTTTTCTCTTTTGGCAAGCATCATGTGGTGAGGGAAGATCTAGGCACATATATCTAGTTGGATATGGATAGCATGAGTTTTTATTGTTGACATCACCCTTGAGGTGAATACTTTGGGAGGCAAAATTATAAGCCCCTATCTTTCTATGTGTCCAGTTGAAACGTTTTGCTCATGTGTATGCGGTGAGTGTTAGCAATCATAGAAGACTATATGATGGTTGAGTATGTGGAGCTCTTAGTTAGACTCTGTTGAATAAGTTGAATTGCAATTGTTTGGTAACTAAGAATATAGGTTGTTGAGTTTCAAGAGAATTCGTTGTTTGAACCTTAACATGTGAATTGGTTGCTACTTTAACATGAGAAGTTTTATAAGAAAGAATGGTTGTTATGATGCTAGGGAAAGTGATTGAAATTACCATTGATCAAACTTATGCACTTTTCTAGCATTCGCACTTCATAAATTATTTCTTTTATCATTTACCTACTCGAGGACGAGTAGGAATTAAGCTTGGGGATGCTGATACGTCTCCAACGTATCTATAATTTATGAAATATTCATGCTGTTATATTATCATTCTTGGATGTTTTACAATCATTTTATAGCAAATTTATATCATTTTTGGTACTAATCTATTGACCCAGTGCTTTGCTGTTTTTTGCTTGTTTTTTACATCACAGGAATCAATATCAAACTGAGTCCAAACATTGCGAAACTTTTTGTGGATTTTTTATGGACCAAAAGACATCCAATGGGCCAAAGCAGCACCTGGGGGGTGCCTCGAGGGGGGAACAACCCACTAGGGCCCGTCTGGGCCCCCAGGCACGCCCCGGTGGGTTGTGCCCACCTCGGTGGCCTCCCGCACCCCTTCTCCGTCCTATAAATCGTCAAACATTCCAAAAACCCTCGCGGAGACCCTAGATCAGAAGTTCTGCCGCCGTAAGCCTCTGTAGCCATGGGAAACCAATCTAGACCCTGTTCCGGCACCCTGCCGGAGGGGGGAATCATCACCGGTGGCCATCTTCATCATCCCGGCAGCCACCATGATGAGGAGGGAGTAGTCCACCCTCGGGGCTGAGGGTTTGCACCAGTAGCTATGTGTTTAATCTCTCTCTCTCTCTCTCTCTCTCTCTCTCTCCCTCTCTCTGTCGTGTTCTTGATGGCATGATCTTGATGTATCGGGGGCTTTGTTAATATAGTTGGATCATATGGTGTTTTCCCCTCTCTATCTTGTTGTGATGAATTGAGTTTTCCCTTTGAGATTCCGCTTTATCGGATTGAATACTTTTATGGATTTGAGAGCACTTGATATATGTCTTGCATATGAATACCTGTGGTGACAAAGGGGTATTATTTTGATTCACTTGATATATGTTTTGGCACTCAACTCGCAGATTCCCGCGGTGACATTGGGGTAATCTACGCATAGGGGGTGATGCACGTTCTTGTCTAAATTTGTTTCTCCAGTAGAATTCTTGGGGCACTCTTTGAGGTTCTTTGTGTTGGATTGAGTATTATGAATCTGAAATTATTTGGTGTAATTTTAGTACGAACTCTTGGATAGATCGATCGAAAAGAATAGCTTCGAGGTGGTTTCGTACCCTACGAATGATTTCTTCTTATGTTCTCCGCTAGATAGGAACTTTGGAGTGATTCTTCATCGCATGTTGAGGGATGGTTATGTGATCCAATTATATTAGCATTGTTGAGACATTGCACTAGCGAAAGTACGGACCCTAGGCCTTGTTTTCAAACATTGCAATACCGTTTGTGCTCCGTTTTATCAATTGCTACCTTGATGTTTTGATTTATTCAGATTATACAAATATATATTTCTACCATCCATATTACACTTTTATCACCATCTCTTCGTCGAACTAGTGCACCTATACAATTTGCCATTGTATTGGGTGTGTTGGGGACACAAGAGTTTCTTATATTTGGTTGTAGGGTTGTTTGAGAGAGACCATCTTCATCCTATGCCTCCCACGGATTGATAAACCTTAGGTAATCCACTTGAGGGAAAATTGCTACTGTCCTACAGAACTCTGCGCTTGGAGGCCCAACACGAGTCTACTAGAATAAAGTTGGATAGTAGACATCACGGCGTATCCCTTAAACCCTGGGAAAGAGCCCTTCAAGAACTCTAAACCACCGTCCATTGGACCCACGGTAGGTGCCAATTGTCGTGGGGTTAACAGGGTAGATGCCTGTCGGTGTTCTGGGAATGGGGGTCCCCAGACTTGCCTGCCTATGGCGTGGCTCCACCAGTGGCCCCGTACGGCCCATCTTCATCAACCAACACTCAAGACCCTTGCGAGGGGCCAAGCCATGCGGGGCGGACGACACAAGGCCTCCTCAGGGGCAGCCTCCAACTTTAGTTGAATCGAGTTTGACTACAGGTGGTCCTTGTTGAAGGTTAAAACAACACACTTGACGAAAAATCGTTATGGTTTTGATGCGTAGGTAAGAACGGTTCTTGCTACAAGCCCGTAGCATCCACGTAAACCTTGCAACAACAAAGTAGAGGACGTCTAACTTGTTTTTGCAGGGCTTGTTGTGATGTGATATGGTCAATACATGATGTGATATAAATTGTTGTATGAGATGATCAGGTTTTGTAATAGAGTTATCGGCAACTGGCAGGAGCCTTATGGTTGTCGCTTTATTGTATGAAATGCAATCACCATGTAATTGCTTTACTTTATCACTAAGCGGTAGCGATAGTCGTAGTAGCAATAGTTGGCGAGACGACAACGACGCTACGACGGAGATCGAGGTGTCAAGCCGGTGACGATGGAGATCATGACGATGCTTCAGTGATGGAGATCATGAGCACAAGATAATAATGGCCATATCATGTCACATATTTTGATTGCATGTGATGTTTATCTTTTATGCATCTTATTTTGCTTAGTACGATGGTAGCATTATAAGATGATCCCTTACTAAATTTCTAGGTATAATTGTTCTCCTGAGTATGCATCGTTGCTACAGTTCGTCGTACTGAGACACCACGTGATGATCGGGTGTGATAAGCTCTACGTTCACATACAATGGGTGCAAGCCAGTTTTGCACGTGCAGAATACTCGGTTAAACTTGACGGGCCTAGCATATGCAGATATGGCCTCGGAACACTGAGACCGAAAGGTCGAACATGAATCATATAGTAGAGATGATCAACATAGTGATGTTCACCATTGAAAACAAATCCATCTCACGTGATGATCGGACATGGTTTAGTTGATTTGGATCACGTGATCATTTAGATGACTAGAGGGATGTCTATCTAAGTGGGAGTTCTTAAGTAATATGATTAATTGAACTTTAATTTATCATGAACTTAGTCCTGATAGTTTTTGCATGTCTATGTTGTTGTAGATCAATGGTCCATGCTACCGTTCCCATGAATTTTAATGCGTTCCTAGAGAAAGCTAAGTTGAAAGATGATGGTAGCAATTACACAGACTAGGTCCGTAACTTGAGGATTATCCTCATTGCTGCACAGAAGAATTACGTCCTGGAAGCACCGCTAGCTACAAGGCCTACTGCAGATGCGACTGCGGATGTTATAAATGTCTGGCGGAGCAAAGCTGATGACTACTTGATAGTTCAGTGTGCCATGCTTTACGGCTTAGAATCGGGACTTCAAATATGTTTTGAACGCCATGGAGCATATGAGATGTTCCAGGAGTTGAAGTTAATATTTCAAGAAAATGCCCGAGTTGAGAGATATGAAGTCTCCAACTAGTTCTATAGCTGCAAAATGGAGGAGAATAGTTCTGTCAGTGAACACATACTCAGAATGTCTGGGTACCATAACCACTTGACTCAGCTAAGAGTTAATCTTCCTGATGATAGTATCATTGACAGAGTTCTTCAATCACTACCACCTAGCTATAAAGGCTTCATGATGAACTATAATATGAAAGGGATGAAAAAAACATCCTGAGCTCTTCGCAATGCTAAAGGCTGCGGAGGTAGAAATCAAGAAGGAGCATCAAGTGTTGATGGTCAACAAGACCACTAGTTTCAAGTAAAAGGCAAAGGGAAGAAGGGGAACTTCAAGAAGAATAGCAAGCAAGTTGCTGTTGGAAATATGCCCTAGAGGCAATAATAAAAGAGTTATTATTATATTTCCTTGTTCATGATAATTGTCTTTTATTCATGCTATAACTGTATTATCCGGAAATCGTAATACACGTGTGAATACATAGACCATAACATGTCCCTAGTGAGCCTCTAGTTGACTAGCTCGTTGGTCGACAGATAGTCATGGTTTCTGACTATGGACATTAGATGTCATTGACAACGGGATCACATCATTAGGAGAATGATGTGATGGACGAGACCCAATCCTAAGCATAGCACAAGATCGTGTAGTTCGTTTTGCTAGAGCTTTTCCAATGTCAAGTATCTCTTCCTTAGACCATGAGATCGTGTAACTCCCGGATACCGTAAGAGTGCTTTGGGTGTACCAAACGTCACAACGTAACTGGGTGACTATAAAGGTGCACTACAGGTATCTCCGAAAGTGTCTGTTGGGTTGACACGGATCGAGACTGGGATTTGTCACTCCGTATGACGGAGAGGTATCTCTGGGCCCACTCGGTAATGCATCATCACAATGAGCTCAAAGTGACCAAGTGTTTGGTCACGGGATCATGCATTACGGTACGAGTAAAGTGACTTGCCGGTAACGAGACTGAACGAGGTATTGGGATACCGACGATCGAGTCTCGGGCATGTAACGTACCGAATGACAAAGGGAATTGTATACGGGGTTGTTCTAATCCTCGACATCGTGGTTCATCCGATGAGATCATCGAGGAGCATGTGGGAGCCAACATGGGTATCCAGATCCCGCTGTTGGTTATTGCCCGAGAGCCGTCTCGGTCATGACTACGTGTCTCCCGAACCCGTAGGGTCTACACACTTAAGGTTCGGTGACGCTAGGGTTGTATGAATATGAGTATGCAGTATACCGAATGTTGTTCGGAGTCCCGGATGAGATCCCGGACGTCACGAGGAGTTTCGGAATGGTCCGGAGGTAAAGAATTATATATAGGAAGTGGTATTTCGGCCATCGGGAAAGTTTCGGGGTCACCCGGTATTGTACCGGGACCACCGGAAGGGTCCCGGGGGTCCACCGGGTGGGGCCACCCATCCCGGAGGGCCCCATGGGCTGAAGTGGGAGGGGAGCCAGCCCATAGTGGGCTGGTGCGCCCCCCTAGGCCCACCCCCTGCGCCTAGGGTTGAAACCCTAGGGTGGGGGGGGGGGCGCACCACATGCCTTGGGGGGCACTCCTCCCCCCTTGGCCGCCGCCCCCTTGGGAGATTGAATCTCCCAGGGCCGGCGCCCCCCCTGGGGGCCTATATAAAGGGAGGGGGGAGAGGGGCAGCCGCACCCTGAAGTCCTGGCGCCCCCTCCCCCTGCCACACCTCTTCCTCCTCCGTCACGTGCTTGGCGAAGCCCTGCCGGAGTGCTGCTGTTCCACCACCACCACGCCATTGTGCTGCTGCTGGAGCCATCATCATCAACCTCTCCTTCCCCCCTTGCTGGATCAAGAAGGAGGAGACGTCACACGCACCGTACGTGTGTTGAACGCGGAGGTGCCGTCCGTTCGGCGCTAGGATCTCCGGTGATCTGAATCACGGCGAGTACGACTCCATCATCACCGCTCCCTCTAATGCTTCCGTACGCGATCTACAAGTGGTATGTAGATGCAAACTCACTCCCTTGACTCATTGCTTAGATGAACTCATAGATGGATCTTGGTGAAACCGTAGGAAATTTTTTAATTTTCTGCAACGTTCCCCAACAGTGGCATCATGAGCTAGGTCTATGCGTAGTTCTCTATTGCATGAGTAGAACACAATTTTGTTGTGGGCGTAGATCTTGTCAACTTGCTTGCCGCTACTAGTCTTATCTTGCTTCAGCAGTATTGTGGGATGAAGCGGCCCGGACCAACCTTACACGTACGCTTACGTGAGACCGGTTCCACCGACTAACATGCACTAGTTGCATAAGGTGGCTGGCGGGTGTCTATCTCTCCCACTTTAGTTGGAGCGGATTCGATGAAAAGGGTCCTTATGAAGGGTAAATAGAAGTTGACAAAATCACGTTGTGGTTATTCGTAGGTAAGAAAACGTTCTTGCTAGAACCCAATTGCAGCCACGTAAAAGATGCAACAACAATTAGAGGACGTCTAACTTGTTTTTGCAGCAATTGTCATGTGATGTGATATGGCCAGAAGTTGTGATGAATGATGAATGATATATTATGATGTATGAGATCATGTTCTTGTAATAGGAATCACGACTTGCATGTCGATGAGTATGACAACCGGCAGGAGCCATAGGAGTTGTCTTTATTTTTGTATGACCTGCGTGTCATTGAAGAACGCCATGTAAATACTTTACTTTATTGCTAAACGCGTTAGTCATAGAAGTAGAAGTAGTCGTTGGCGTGACAACTTCATGAAGACACGATGATGGAGATCATGGTGTCATGCCGGTGACAAGATGATCATGGAGCCCCGAAGATGAAGATCAAAGGAGCTATATGATATTGGCCATATCATGTCACTACTTTATATAATTGCATGTGATGTTTATTATGTTTTATGCATCTTGTTTACTTAGAACGACGGTAGTAAATAAGATGATCCCTTGCAACAATTTCAAGAAGTGTTCTCCCCTAACTGTGCACCGTTGCTAAAGTTCGTCGTTTCGAAGCACCACGTGATGATCGGGTGTGATAGATCCTTACGTTCACATACAACGGGTGTAAGACAGTTTTACACATGCAAAACACTTAGGGTTAACTTGACGAGCCTAGCATGTACAGACATGGCCTCGGAACACGGAGACCGAAAGGTCGAACACGAGTCGTATGGAAGATACGATCAACATGAGAATGTTCACCGACGATGACTAGTCCGTCTCACGTGATGATCGGACACGGCCTAGTCAACTCGGATCGTGTAACACTTAGATGACTGAGGGGATGTCAAATCTGAGTGGGAGTTCATTAAATAATTTGATTGGATGAACTTCATTATCATGAACTTAGTCTAAAATCTTTGCAAAATATGTCTTGTAGATCAAATGGCCAACGCTCATGTCAACATGAACTTCAACACGTTCCTAGAGAAAACCAAGCTGAAAGATGATGGCAGCAACTATACGGACTGGGTCCGGAACCTTAGGATCATCCTCATAGCTGCCAAGAAAGCATATGTCCTTGAAGCACCGTTAGGTGACCCACCTGCTCTCCCAGCACTGCAAGACGATTTGAACGTTTGGCAGACACGTGCTGATGATTACTCCCTCGTTCAGTGCGGCATGCTTTACAACTTAGAACCGGGGCTCCAAAAGCGTTTTGAGCAACACGGAGCATATGAGATGTTCGAGGAGCTGAAACTAGTTTTCCAAGCTCATGCCCGGGTCGAGAGATATGAAGTCTCCGACAAGTTCTATAGTTGTAAGATGGAGGAAAATAGTTCTCTCAGTGAGCATATACTCAAAATGTCTGGGTTGCACAGCCGCCTGTCCCAGCTGGACATTAACCTCCCGGATGAGGCGGTCATTGACAGAATCCTTCAGTCGCTCCCACCAAGCTACAAGAGCTTTGTGATGAACTATAATATGCAGGGGATGGTGAAGACGATTCCTGAAGTATTTTCAATGCTGAAGTCGGCAGAGGTTGAAATCAAGAAAGAACATCAAGTGTTGATGGTCAACAAGACCACTAAGTTCAAGAAGGGCAAGGGTAAGAAGAACTTCAAGAAGGACGGCAAAGATGTTGCCGCGCCCGGTAAGCCAGTTGCCGGGAAGAAGTCAAAGAATGGACCCAAGCCTAAGACTGAGTGCTTTTATTGCAAGGGGAAGGGTCACTGGAAGCGGAACTGCCCCAAATACTTAGCGGATAAGAAGGCCGGCAACACTAAAGGTATATTTGATATACATGTAATTGATGTGTACCTTACCAGTACTCGTAGTAACTCCTGGGTATTTGATACCGGTGCCGTTGCTCATATTTGTAACTCACAGCAAGAGCTGCGGAATAAGCGGAGACTGGCGAAGGACGAGGTGACGATGCGCGTCGGGAATGGTTCCAAGGTCGATGTGATCGCCGTCGGCACGCTACCTCTACATTTACCTACGGGATTAGTTATAAACCTTAATAATTGTTATTTGGTGCCAAGTTTGAGCATGAACATTGTATCTGGATCTCGTTTGATACGAGATGGCTACTCATTTAAATCCGAGAATAATGGTTGTTCTATTTATATGAGAGATATGTTTTATGGTCATGCCCCTATGGTCAATGGTTTATTCTTAATGAATCTCAAGCGTAATGTTACACATATTCATAGAGTGAATACCAAAAGATGTAAAGTTGATAACGATAGTTCCACATACTTGTGGCACTGCCGCCTTGGTCACATTGGTGTCAAGCGCATGAAGAAGCTCCATGCTGATGGACTTTTGGAGTCTCTCGATTATGAATCATTTGACACATGCGAACCATGCCTCATGGGCAAAATGACCAAGACTCCGTTCTCCGGAACAATGGAGCGAGCAACCAACTTGTTGGAAATCATACACACCGATGTGTGTGGTCCAATGAGTGTTGAGGCTCGCGGAGGATATCGTTATGTTCTCATTCTCACTGATGACTTGAGTAGATATGGGTATGTCTACTTGATGAAACACAAGTCTGAGACCTTTGAAAAGTTCAAGGAATTTCAGAATGAAGTAGAGAATCAACGTGACCGAAAGATAAAATTCTTACGATCGGATCGTGGAGGAGAATATTTAAGTCACGAATTTGGTACACACTTAAGAAAATGTGGAATCGTTTCGCAACTCACGCCGCCTGGAACACCTCAGTGTAACGGTGTGTCCGAACATCGTAATCGCACTCTATTGGATATGGTGCGGTCTATGATGTCTCTTACCGATTTACCGCTATCATTTTGGGGATATGCTCTAGAGACAGCTACATTCACTTTAAATAGGGCACCGTCTAAATCCGTTGAGATGACACCATATGAATTATGGTTTGGGAAGAAACCTAAGCTGCCGTTTCTAAAAGTTTGGGGATGCGATGCTTATGTCAAGAAACTTCAACCTGAAAAGCTCGAACCCAAGTCGGAAAAATGCATCTTCATAGGATACCCTAAAGAAACCATTGGGTATACCTTCTACTTAAGATCCAAGGGCAAGATCTTTGTTGCCAAGAACGGATCCTTTCTGGAAAAAGAGTTTCTCTCGAAAGAACTAAGTGGGAGGAAAGTAGAACTCGATGAAGTACTACCTCTTGAACAGGATAGCAGTGCAGCTCAGGAAAATGTTCCTGTGATGCCTACACCAACTGAAGAGGAAATTAATGATGATGATCAAGGTACTTCGGATCAAGTTGCTACTGAACTTCGTAGGTCCACAAGGACACGTTCCGCACCAGAATGGTACGGCAACCCTGTCCTGGAAATCATGTTGTTAGACAACGGTGAACCTTCGAACTATGAAGAAGCAATGGCGGGCCCAGATTCCAACAAATGGATAGAAGCCATGAAATCTGAGATAGAATCCATGTATGAAAACAAAGTATGGACTTTGACTGACTTGCCCGATGATCGGCGAGCGATAGAAAACAAATGGATCTTTAAGAAGAAGACGGACGCGGATGGTAATGTCACCATCTATAAAGCTCGACTTGTCGCTAAGGGTTATCGACAAGTTCAAGGGATTGACTATGATGAGAATTTCTCTCCCGTAGCAAAGCTTAAGTCCGTTCGAATCATGTTAGCAATTTCCGCATACTATGATTATGAGATATGACAGATGGACGTCAAAACGGCATTCCTTAACGGTTATCTTAAGGAAGAGCTGTATATGATGCAGCCGGAAGGTTTTGTCGATCCTAAGAACGCTAACAAAGTATGCAAGCTCCAGCGATCCATTTATGGGCTGGTGCAAGCATCTCGGAGTTGGAACATTCGCTTTGATGAGATGATCAAAGCGTTTGGGTTTATGCAGACTTATGGAGAAGCCTGCGTTTACAAGAAAGTGAGTGGGAGCTCTGTAGCATTTCTCATATTATATGTAGATGACATACTTTTGATGGGAAATGATATAGAATTCTTGGACAGCATTAAGGCCTACTTGAATAAGTGTTTTTCAATGAAGGACCTTGGAGAAGCTGCTTACATATTAGGCATCAAGATCTATAGGGATAGATCGAGACGCCTCATAGGTCTTTCACAAAGCACATACCTTGATAAGATTTTGAAAAAGTTCAAAATGGATCAGTCCAAGAAAGGGTTCTTTCCTGTATTGCAAGGTGTGAGATTGAGCTCGGCTCAATGCCCAACCACGGCAAAAGATAAAGAAGAGATGATCGTCATCCCCTATGCCTCAGCCATAGGATCTATTATGTATGCCATGCTGTGTACCAGACCTGATGTAAACCTTGCCGTAAGTTTGGTAGGAAGGTACCAAAGTAATCCCGGCAAGGAACACTGGACAGCGGTCAAGAATATCCTGAAGTACCTGAAAAGGACAAAGGACATGTTTCTCGTTTATGGAGGTGACGAAGAGCTCGTCGTAAAGGGTTACGTCGATGCTAGCTTCGACACAGATCTGGATGACTCTAAGTCACAAGCCGGATACGTGTATATGTTGAATGGTGGAGCAGTAAGTTGGTGCAGCTGCAAGCAGAGCGTCGTGGCGGGATCTACATGTGAAGCGGAGTACATGGCAGCCTCGGAGGCAGCGCATGAAGCTATTTGGGTGAAGGAGTTCATCACCGACCTAGGAGTCATACCCAATGCGTTGGGGCCGATCAAACTCTTCTGTGACAACACTGGAGCTATTGCCCTTGCCAAGGAGCCCAGGTTTCACAAGAAGACCAGGCACATCAAGCGTTGTTTCAACTCCATCCGCGAAAATTTTCAAGATGGAGACATAGATATTTGCAAAGTACATACGGATCTGAATGTCGCAGATCCGTTGACTAAACCTCTCTCGCGAGCAAAACATGATCAACACCAGAACTCTATGGGTGTTCGATTCATCACAATGTAACTAGATTATTGACTCTAGTGCAAGTGGGAGACTGTTGGAAATATGCCCTAGAGGCAATAATAAAAGAGTTATTATTATATTTCCTTGTTCATGATAATTGTCTTTTATTCATGCTATAACTGTATTATCCGGAAATCGTAATACACGTGTGAATACATAGACCATAACATGTCCCTAGTGAGCCTCTAGTTGACTAGCTCGTTGGTCGACAGGTAGTCATGGTTTCTGACTATGGACATTAGATGTCATTGGCAACGGGATCACATCATTAGGAGAATGATGTGATGGACGAGACCCAATCCTAAGCATAGCACAAGATCGTGTAGTTCGTTTTGCTAGAGCTTTTCCAATGTCAAGTATCTCTTCCTTAGACCATGAGATCGTGTAACTCCTGGATACCGTAAGAGTGCTTTGGGTGTACCAAACGTCACAACGTAACTGGGTGACTATAAAGGTGCACTACAGGTATCTCCGAAAGTGTCTGTTGGGTTGACACGGATCGAGACTGGGATTTGTCACTCCGTATGATGGAGAGGTATCTCTGGGCCCACTCGGTAATGCATCATCACAATGAGCTCAAAGTGATCAAGTGTTTGGTCACGGGATCATGCATTACGGTACGAGTAAAGTGACTTGCCAGTAACAAGACTGAACGAGGTATTGGGATACCGACGATCGAGTCTCGGGCATGTAACGTACCGAATGACAAAGGGAATTGTATACGGGGTTGTTCTAATCCTCGACATCGTGGTTCATCCGATGAGATCATCGAGGAGCATGTGGGAGCCAACATGGGTATCCAGATCCCGCTGTTGGTTATTGCCCGAGAGCCGTCTCGGTCATGACTACGTGTCTCCCGAACCCGTAGGGTCTACACACTTAAGGTTCGGTGACGCTAGGGTTGTATGAATATGAGTATGCAGTATACCGAATGTTGTTCGGAGTCCCGGATGAGATCCCGGACGTCACGAGGAGTTTCGGAATGGTCCGGAGGTAAAGAATTATATAT
Organism: Triticum aestivum; assembly: GCF_018294505.1. Lineage (NCBI taxonomy): Eukaryota > Viridiplantae > Streptophyta > Magnoliopsida > Poales > Poaceae > Triticum > Triticum aestivum. The sequence goes on from NC_057804.1 coordinate 241,369,371, forward strand.
AGGAAGTGGTATTTAGGCCATCGGGAAAGTTTCGGGGTTACCCAGTATTGTATTGTTACCACCGGAAGGGTCCCCGGGGTCCACCGGGTGGGGCCACCCATCCCGGAGGGCCCCATGGGCTGAAGTGGGAGGGGAGCCAGCCCATAGTGGGCTGGTGCTCCCCCCTAGGCCCACCCCCTGCGCCTAGGGTTGAAACCCTAGGGTGGGGGGGGGGGCGCACCACATGCCTTGGGGGGCACTCCTCCCCCCTTGGCCGCCGCCCCCTTGGGAGATTGAATCTCCCAGGGGCGGCGCCACCCCCTGGGGGCCTATATAAAGGGAGGGGGGAGAGGGGCAGCCGCACCCTGAAGTCCTGGCGCCCCCTCCCCCTGCTACACCTCTTCCTCCTCCGTCACGTGCTTGGCGAAGCCCTGCCGAAGTGCTGCTGTTCCACCACCACCATGCCGTTGTGCTGCTGCTGGAGCCATCATCATCAACCTCTCCTCCCCCCCTTGCTGGATCAAGAAGGAGGAGACGTCACACGCACCGTACGTGTGTTGAACGCGGAGGTGCCGTCCGTTCGGCGCTAGGATCTCCGGTGATCTGAATCACGGCGAGTACGACTCCATCATCACCGCTCCCTCTAACGCTTCCGTACGCGATCTACAAGTGGTATGTAGATGCAAACTCACTCCCTTGACTCGTTGCTTAGATGAACTCATAGATGGATCTTGGTGAAACCGTAGGAAAATTTTTAATTTTCTGCAACGTTCCCCAACAGTTGCTACTCCCAGGAAGAAGCCCAAGTCTGGAACTAAGCCTGAAACCGAGTGCTTCTACTACAGAGGGACTGGTCACTGGAAGAGGAACTACCCCAAGTATTTGGCGGATAAGAAGGATGGCATAGTGAAAGGTATATTTGATATACATGTTATTGATGTGTACCTTACTAATGCTCGTAGTAGTGCTTGTGTATTTGATACTGGTTTTGTTTGCTCAAATTTGCATCTCGAAACAGGGGCTACGGATTAAATGAAGATTGGCTAAGGAGGAGGTGACGATGCACGTCGGAAATGGTTCCAAGGTCGATGTGATCGCTATCGACACGCTACCTCTACATCTACCTTCAGGATTAGTTTTAGACCTGAATAATTGTTATTTGGTGCTAGCATTGAGCATGAACATTATATCTGGATCTTGTTTGATGCGAGACAGTTAATCATTTAAATCAGAGAATAATGGTTGTTCTATTTATATAAGTAATATCTTTTATGGTCATGCACCCTTGTTGAGTGGTCTATTCTTATTGGATCTCGATCGTAGTGATACACATATTCATAATATTGAATCCAAAATATGCAAAGTTTATAATGATAGTGCAACTTATTTGTGGCACTACCGTTTAGGTCATATTGTTGTAAAGCGCATGAAGAAACTCCATTCTGATGAGCTTTTGGAATCACTTGATTATGAATCACTTGGTGCTTGCGAACCATGCCTCATGGGCAAGATGACTAAAACTCCATTCTCTGGAAAAATGGAATGAGCTACATACTTATTGGAAATAATACATACTGATGTATGCGGTCTAATGATTGTTGAAGCTCGTGACGGGTATCGTTATTTTCTTACCTTCACAGATGATCTGAGCAGATATGGGTATATCTACTTAATGAAGCAGAAGTTTGAAACGTTTGAAAAGTTCAAAGAATTTCAGAGTGAAGTGGAAAATCATCGTAACAAGAAAATAAAGTTTCCACGATATGATCGTGGAGACGAATATTTGAGTTACGAGTTTGGTCTTCATTTGAAACAATGTGGAATAGTTTTGCAACTCATGCTACCTGGAACACCACAGTGTAATGGTGTGTCCGAACGTCGTAACCGTACTTTATTGGATATGGTGCGATCTATGATGTCTCTTACTGATTTACCACTATCGTTTTGGGGTTATGCTTTAGAGATGATTGCATTCACTTTAAATAGGGCACCATCAAAATCCGTTGAGATGCCGCCTTATGAACTGTGGTTTGGCAAGAAACCAAAGTTGCCGTTTCCTAAAGTTTGGGGCTGCGATGCGTATGTGAAAAAGCTTCAACCTGATAAGTTTGAACCCAAATAGGAGAAGTGTGTCTTCATAGGATATCCAAAGAAACTATTGGGTACACCTTCTATCACAGATCCAAAGGCAAGATATTCGTTGCTAAGAATGGATCCTTTCTAGAGAAGGAGTTTCTCTTGAAAGAAGTGAGTGGGAGGAAAGTAGAACTTGATGAGGTAATTGTACCTTCTCCCGAATTGTAAAATAGTTCATCATAGAAATCAGTTCCAGTGAACACCAATTAGTGAGGAAGCTAATGATGATGATCATGAAACTTCAGATCAAGTTACTACTTAACCTCGTAGGTCTTCCAGAGTATGGTCCACACTAGAGTGGTACGGTAATCCTGTTCTGGAGGTCATGTTACTAGACCATGATGAACCTACGAACTATGAGGAAGCAATGATGAGCCCAGATTCCGCGAAATGGCTTGAGGCTATGAAATCTGAGATGGGATCCATGTATGAGAACAAAGTATGGACTTTGGTGGATTTGCCCGATGATCGGCAAGCCATAGAAAATAAATGGATCTTCAAGAAGAAGACTAACACTGACGGTAATGTTACTGTTTACAAAGCTCGACTTGTTGCAAAAGGTCTTTGACAAGTTCAAGGAGTTGACTACGATGAGACTTTCTCACCCATAGCGATGCTTAAGTCTGTCCGAATCATGTTAGCAATTGCCACATTTTATGATTATGAAATTTGGCAGATGGATGTCAAAACTGCATTCCTTAATGGATTTCTTGAGGAAGAGTTGTATATGATGCAACCAGAAGGTTTTGTCGATCCAAAGGGTGCTAACAAAGTGTGCAAGCTCCAGCAATCCATTTATGGACTGGTGCAAGCCTCTCGGAGTTGGAATAAATGCTTTAATAGTGTGATCATAGCATATGGTTTTACAGACTTTTGGAGAAGCCTTTATTTACAAGAAAGTGGGTGGGAGCTCTGTAGCATTTCTAATATTATACGTGGATGACATACTGTTGATTGGAAATGATACAAAATTTCTAGATAGCATAAAAGGATACTTGAATAAGAGTTTTTCAATGAAAGACCTCGGTGAAGTTGCTTACATATTGGGCATCAAGATCTATAGAGATAGATCAAGACGCTTAACTGGACTTTCACAAAGCACATACCTTGATAAAGTTTTGAAAAAGTTCAAAATGGATCAGTCAAAGAAAGGGTTCTTGCCTGTGTTACAAGGTGTAAAGTTGAGTCAGACTCAATGCCCGACCACTGTAGAAGATAGAGAGAAAATGAAAGTCATTCCCTATGCTCCAGCCATAGGTTCTATCATGTATGCAATGCTGTGTAACATACCTGATGTGTGACTTGCTATAAGTATAGCAGGGAGGTACCAAAGTAATCTAGGAGTGGAGCACTGGACATCGGTCAAGAACATCCTGAAATACCTGAAAAGGACTAAGGATATGTTTTTCGTTTATGGAGGTGACAAAGAGCTCATCGTAAATGGTTACGTTGATGCAAGCTTTGACGCTGATTCAGATGACTCTAAGTCACAATCCAGATACATATTTATATTGATGGTGGAGCTTTCAGTTGGTGCAGTTCCAAGCTAAGCGTCATGGCGGGATCTACCTGTGAAGCGGAGTACATAGATACTTTGGAAGCACAAATGAAGGAGTCTGGATGAAGGAGTTCATATCCGATCTAGGTGTTATACCTAGTGCATCGGGTCCAATGAAAATCTTTTGTGACAATACTAGTGCAATTTCCTTGGCAAAGGAATCCAGATTTCACAAGAGAACCAAACACATCAAGAGGCGCTTCAATTCCATCAGGCATCAAGTCACGGAGGGAGACATAGAGGTTTGCAAAATACATACGGATCTGAATGTTGCAGACCCATTGACTAAGCCTCTTCCACGAGCAAAATATGATCAACACCAAGACTCCATGGGTGTTAGAATCATTACAGTGTAATATAGATTATTGACTCTAGTGCAAGTGGGAGACTGAAGGAAATATGCCCTAGAGGCAATAATAAAGTTGTTATTTACATTTCCTTATATCATGATAAATGTTTATTATTCATGCTAGAATTGTATTAACCGGAAACATAGTACATGTGTGAATACATAGACAAAACAAAGTGTCCCTAGTATGCCTCTACTTGACTAGCTTGTTAATCAAAGATGGTTATGTTTCCTAACCATAGACATGTGTTGTCATTTGATGAATGGGATCACATCATTGGGAGAATGATGTGATGGACAAGACCCATCCGTTAGCTTAGCATTATGATCGTTACAGTTTCATTTCTACTGCTTTCTTCATGACTTATACATGTTCCTCAGACTATGAGATTATGCAACTCCCGAATACCGGAGGAACACCTTGTGTGCTATCAAACGTCACAACATAACTAGGTGATTATAAAGATGCTCTACAGGTGTCTCTGAAGGTGTTTGTTGGGTTGGCATAGATCGAGATTAGGATTTGTCACTCTGTGTATAGAGGTATCTCTAGGCCCTCTCGGTAACGCTCATCACGATAAACCTGCAAGCAATGTGACTAATGAGTAAGTTGCAGGATGAAGCATTACGGAACGAGTAAAGAGACTTGTGGGTAACAAGATTGAACTAGGTATGATGATACCAACGACCGAATCTCGGACAAGTAACATACCGATGACAAAGGGAACAACGTATGTTGTTATGCGGTTTGACCGATAAAGATCTTCGTAGAATATGTAGGAGCCAATATGAGCATCCAGGTTCCGCTATTGGTTATTGATTGGAGATGTGTCTCGATCATGTCTACATAGTTCTTGAACCCGTAGGGTCCGCACGCTTAATGTTCGTTGATGATTTGTATTATGAGTTATATGTTTTTGATGACCGAAGTTTGTTCGGATTCCCGGATGAGATCACAGAAGTGACGAGGAGTGGCCGTGCGCCTCCTCCATTGCAGGTCCGAATTGGACTAGGAGGGGGCGGCGTCCACCTCTTACCTTCTCCCTCTCCTACTCCTTCCCTCTCTTCCCCTCTTGGAAAGGAAGGGGACTCCAACTAGGATTGGGAATCCTAGTTGGACTCCCCATGGCGCGCGTCTCTCCTGGTCGCCGGCCTCCTCCCTTCCTCCTTCGTATACGGGGGCAGGGGGCACCCCAAGTCACAACAGTTATTCTCTTAGCCGTGTGCGGTGCCCTCCTCCAAAGTTTAACACCTCAGTCATATCGTCGTAGTGCTTAGGCGAAGCCTTGCGTCGGTAACATCATCAACACCGTCGCCATGCCGTCGTGCTGACGGAACTCTCCCTCGACCCTCTACTGGATCAAGAGCTCGAGGGACGACATCGTGCTGAACGTGTGCTGAACATGGAGGTGTCGTACATTCGGTACTTGGATCGGTTGGATCGTGAACACGTTCTACTACATCAACCGCGTTACTAAACACTTCCTCTTTTGGTCTATGAGGGTACGTGGACACACTCTCCCATCTCGTTGCTATGCATCTCCTAGATAGATCTTGCGTGATCATAGGAATTTTTTTGAATTATTACGTTTCCCAACATCCAGTGCCAGTTGCTGTTTTCTGCATGTTTTTTTACATCGCAGAAAATCAATATCAAATGGAGTCCAAACGCAGCGAAACTTCTTGAGGATTTTTTTGGGCCATAAGACATCCAGTGGGCCAAGGCTGCACCTGGGGGGTGCCTCAAGGAGGGCAGCGCCTGCCAGGGCACGCCAGGTGGTCCAGGCGCGCCGTGGTGGGTTGTGCCCACCTCGGGTGCACCCTGAACCACCTCTTTGCTCTATAAATACTCCAATATTCCAGAAACCCTAGTGGAGTCGACGAAAATCAATTCCAACCGCTGCAGAGTCCAGAACCACCAGATCCAATCTAGACACCATCACAGAGGGGTTCATCACTTCCATTGGTGCCTCTCCGATGATGCGTGAGTAGTTCTTTGTATACCTACAGGTCCGTAGTTAGTAGCTAGATGGCTTCCTCTCTCTCTTTTGATTATCAATACAATGGTTTCTTGGAGATCCATATGATGCCTTTTTGCGGTGTGTTTGTTGGGATCCGAGGAACTTTGAGTTTATGATCAGATCTATGTTTTTATCCATGAAAGTTATTTGAGTCTTCTTTGATGTCATATATGCATGATTGCTTATAGCCTCGTATTTCTTCTCCAATATTTGGGTTTTGTTTGGCCAACTTGATCTATTTATCTTGCAATGAGAAGAGGTGCTTTGTAGTGGGTTCGATCTTACGGTGCTTGATCCCAGTGACAGAAGGGGAATCGTGTCAGTGTCAAAACTGGCAGATCTCGGGTAGGGAGGCCCAAGCTATATGTCTGAGGACTGAAGGTAACTATGAACAAAGGACACAATGTTTACCTAGGTTCAGGCCCTCTTAATGGAGGTAAAACCCTACTCCTGCTTGATTACATTCGAGGGTATAGGGGTTACAAGAGTTGATGTACCTCGAGATCGATTCGGCTAATCCTAGATCAGCTAGCCTAGCAATGTTGTGATCTTGCCTCTGATCTACCCTCCGATTTATATAGACACCGGAGGGGCTTAGGGTTGTACAAAGTCAGTTTTACAGAAAGGAATAACATATCCGGACACCTATACTTGCCATCCACGCATACAGGAGTCCCTTCCGAACACGAGAGGTGATCTTCTGCCTTGTATCTCGGCGGACCATCAGTCTGGCACACATCTAATAGACCGGACGCCCGAGGACCCCCTAATCCAAGATTCCCACACTAGCCCCTGAACCAGTCTTCAATGATGATATATTCGGCATTCAGGTTGTCTTCGGCATTGCAAGGCGGGTTCCTTGAAGAATACACATCAGCTTTCCTCTGTAAAGAATTGTATCCGACTTTTTATAATAAACACATCCCTTAGCCGCGAAGGCGGGATATATAAAAAATAAGAACAGTGTCTTTTAATGATAACTTTTTCGGCAAAGCGTCAGGCTTGACCCTTTGGCATTTTGAACCATTTTCCCATCCCGCGTTCTGTGTTTCGAGGCCACGCCCCATTGGCACGTCCTGTCAAGCAGAGATCGTGCCCACTTAATACGGGATTGCACATCAATGATACTTGGGTAATCCAACCGTTTGCGGTGCACGCTTTCATGGGGAATAGGCGAGATTCAAGGCACGCACAGGGGGCTGTTGGCATTTTTACTGGCTATAAGAGGGCAATGGATCTTTACTTTCTCCCCCATGCCTTCATATCTCCTCAGCCTTCCTAATATCCCAAGCTTTCTGCGCCTGCAAAGCTTCTCACCACCACCACCACCTCCTCCGACCATGGCCAGAGCTGGCTCCAAAGGCAAGTGGGAGACCTCCTCCGTGACGGATAAGGAGATAAAAGATCTCCGGAGTGCGGGGTGTCTCGCGACCGATATCAAGCACAGGCTTCCCCCTGAAGGTCAAGTCATTCCCACTCTGGAGCCCGGCGAACGGGTAGTCTTCCTTACCCACTTCCTTAGAGGGTTAGGTTTTCCACTCCACCTGTTCGTCCGTGGACTCATGCACTACTACGGGCTAGATTTCCATGATCTAGCCCCGAACTCTTTCCTCCACATCTCGGCATTCATCGTCGTGTGTGAGGCTCTCCTCCGCGTCTACCCACACTTCGGCCTATGGCTCAAGGTCTTCAACATGAAGCCGAAGGTGGTCGACGGGCAGCACGCGGACTATGGTGGAGCTATGATTAGCAAGCTACCGAACACCACATGGCCCAAGGGGGCCTTTTTGGAAACCATGAAGATCTGGCAACAGGAGTGGTTCTACATCACCGAGCCGCGCCGCATTAAGTGGGCGGCCATTCCGGAGTTCAGATCCGGACCCCCCATGAGGCTCACCTCCTAGAACGCGAAGGACCTCTACTGGGGGCCCCAGACGGAGGTGCAGGCAATGCAAATGCGCATCACAACATGCTGGGGAAGAACGTTGGTCTAACCAACATGGTTCAGATCATGCTCTTCCTCCGCATTCTTCCCTACTAGCACCGGGCTTCCCCCATGTGGGAATTCAAGCTGGAGGAGCCGTGGATGCTACATCATTTCCTCGGCACCACGCACGAGGGAATGTGGAAGCTGCTTTTCAAGGCGCAGAAGAGCAGCTGGCCCATGGAGAACGAAGACATCGGCCTCAACGCCACAAATCCGGCCTTTCTAGTAAGTGTTTGATATTTCGAAGATATATCTAGTTCATATACATATTCTATCTATGCCGAACTCACCAACCCATCCTTTGTTACAGGGCTGGACCAAGAAGTCAGAGCGGATCAAGAGTCCGGCTCTGCTGCCCGAAAACCCAGTCACTCCTCAGCTGGAGGAGATGCTGGTCCCGGCGCCTTATAAGCCACCGGAGAAGAAGGCCAGGAAGAGGGGCCCAAGGACGGGCACCACCGCAAAGGTCCTCCGGAAGCTGTGTACAGAGAGACCGAGCCCGTCTCCTCCCACGAGGAAGACGAGGATGAAGAGGAGGAGGAGGAGGAAGAGGAAGTGGAGAGCGATTCCCCCCTCAAGCAAGGAGGGGAAAGAGGACAACCTCCGAGAACCTGGAGGGGGCGACACCGAAGAAGGGGAGGGTGGTCCTCTCGGATAGTTCAGACTTGGAGGCCAAACACAACCCGAAGAGGGTCCAAAGGGAGAAGCCCCTTGCTGAAACGTAAGTTTCAGTAACTTACTTGCTTCAATTATCGCTTCAATCTGCCTCTATAATGCCTAATCCTTTGACGCTTTTCAGTCCTCCGCGCGAGATCCCGATCCCCTCTTATTCGGAGGGGAACTCTCTGGCCCCTGGAGAGGCGGAGAGTGACGACCCATCTCACGCCCTCTCTCCCCCTAACATGGAGGACACCGAGGTGTCATCCCAAAGGCCATCTCCTGGCCAGGGAGGGGCGGACGAGACTGTCCAGAAGGCGCCCGAGGACAACACCTCGGACGCTGTAGAGCGGGGCACGGCGACCCCCATGACCACCGAGGGTGAGGGGCTTCAACAGTCTGGGCCCTCGCCGAACACCGCCCCGGAGACCAGTACGGCTCCGGGTTCGGACCAACGTCCCCCTTCGAAAGAGGGAGGAGGAGCAGGAGCTCCAACGGCGGCCTCTCCCAATCAGGAGGCCGCTGACACTATGCAGGAGCCACTGTAACGTGCCTCCATTGTGGAGGAACACCGCACCCTGATGGGTGCGGTCATGGAAATGGTTCAGTCCGCAAAGAGCAGACTGACTGAAGCGTTCAATAGCCTATTGATAGGCTTTGAGGTAAGTGATGTAATATTCTTTACTAGCTTTTATTTCTGTACACATATATGTGTTGAGGCGAGACCCATGTGTAGATAGTAGCCCCTGAGACTATGTCCAGATTAGGACAATCCGGAGAGAGGATCAAAACAGGTTAATAACGTGACGTATATATTGTTGGACAGGCTTCGATATTTGCGGCTACTGCCCAGGCCGCAGAGATAGCCGAGCTCAACCGGAAGCTTCGACTATCCGACGAGGAACTCGACCGCATCAACAAGTGGTTTAATGAAACCCAAGGTATGTGCAAGTACTTCATACCCGAAAGTGATGTTTGTATGTAGTAGTGTAAACTGACTAAAAATGTTGTAAAATACTCATAGTTGGCGCAGCTGAGGTCGAGTCCCTCAAGAGCGCCCTCACTGAAGCCAAGAAGGAGGTGGAGGTGAGCAAGGCGGCCGCGGACAAAGCGGACGAGGATTTAGAGGAGGAGCAAACTACCCACAGCAGACATGAGGCGCGGGCGGAAGAGGTCGAACAGGAGCTCAAGGACGCCATCGCTAATTGCGAGACCTTGGAGCAAAAGAGTTCAAAGCAGGCCTCCGAGCTCACCAAAGCTATGGAGAGCCTTAAGGAAGCCCGGGTTGATTCCCATGGCGCTTGCTAGGAGATTCAAGAGGCAAGACAGATTGCGGCTGGTAAGGCCTTTATCATGCAGAATAGGTTTACTAGCAAAAGATATATCGAGGAGTTTGGAGTTCTCCAGGCGCCTTTGCAGATCTATAGAGGAGTATTGCGGATGCCGCTGCATTCTTCCGAGCCGTAGAGGGGAGCTCGACGAAGAAGTTGTTCTGGTCGTAGTACCTTGCGCCAGAACTTCCAGTGCCCCTGAGTGACCAGCTGAAGCAGCTGTCCGAGCTGCACAGGGTGGCCGGACTGGTCATGAAGGATGTTATAGTCTATTTGTGGCCGGTCGAATCCATCCCTAGCAGTCACTTCGGACTCGTGAAGAGGCTGGTGGAGGCGCTTCCTCGGATCAATGCCTTCAAGCGATTGTCCTTCATAGAAGGTGCTCGGATGGCCTTCGACCGCGTCAAGGTACAATGGGCAAAGATGAAGGCCACTGAGATTGCCACCGCAGGGCCACATGAAGCAAAGAGCATCAGCGACCAGAGAAGTATTTTGACGAGGTCCTCAAGGGAGCCCGCATTGTAGAGGGCCAGTGCTCCATGGACATCATATTTGAGTAGTTGTGTCCGGTTTGTAAGAGTCATGTAATGAACTCGTGATGTATAATAGCTATGCTTATGCTTTATGATTAGTTTATCCTCCTATTCTGCTTTTTATATATCTAAAAGTTTACCTGTCATCGACTTCAGCCCCTACGTAAATATTACAGGGGTGTTCGGAAATTCATGGCCACACTTTATCCAATGTGTTGGTCCGATGTAGGAGGCGGCTTGCGAGGTGAACTAGGCAATCATACTATGCAAATTTAGTAATTTCACTTAGCCATAAGGGTCCATTGGTGGCGCTAAGTACTAGCCCCTCTTTGCATGATTGGCAATCCAGAGTGCGGCGCCTTTGCAACGTGGCTGGTTGAAAACCCAGCCCCTCGTATAACACGGCATAAATCGCGAACGATTCCTAGTCTAACACTAAGTCACCAGATCGCTGACCCGCTCTCGCTCATCATCACAGTCAGTTTTCGGCTTTCTCTACTGAGGTACTTAACCGGACGAACCAGTAATACAAGCGCAGTAGTTCTCCCTTTACTACCTTAGCCGAACTTGCGGAACGTAAGGTGGTAAACACAGGAGCCTGACAACCCAACTATAGACCAAAGATATGATTCGGAGCCGGTGCATATAATGCCATATCCAGGACACCAAAGAGTTCCCTATAGGTGTTTGATACGTCTCCAACGTATCTACTTTTCCAAACACTTTTGCCCTTGTTTCGGACTCTAACTTGCATGATCTGAATGAAACTAACCCGGACTGACGCTGTTTTCAACAGAACTGCCATGATGTTGTTTTATGTGTAGAAAAGAAAAGTTCTCGGAATGTCCTAAAAATCCACGGAGGCACTTTTTGGAAAATATAAAAAATAATGGCGAAAGAATCAAGACCAGGGGGCCCACACCCTGTCCACGAGACAGGGGGCACGCCCCCTCCTCCTGGGCGCGCCCCCCTATCTCGTGGGCCCCCTGGACCTCCAACGACCTCAACTCCAACTCCATATATTCACGTTCGGGGAGAAAAATATCAGAGAGAAAGTTTCATCACGTTTTACGACACGGAGCCACCGCCAAGCCCTAATCTCTCTCAGGAGGGCTGATTTGGAGTCCGTTCGGGGCTCCGGAGAGGGGGATTCGTCGGTGTCGTCATCATCAACCATCCTCCATCACCAATTTCATGATGCTCACCGCCGTGCGTGAGTAATTCTATCGTGGGCTTGCTGGGCGGTGATGGGTTGGATGAGATTTACCATGTAATCAAGTTAGTTTTGTTAGGGTTTGATCCCTAGTATCCACTATGTTCTGAGATTGATGTTGCCATGACTTTGCTATGCTTAATGCTTGTCACTAGGGCCTGAGTGCCATGATTTTAGATCTGAACCTATTATGTTTTCATGAATATATGTGTGTTCTTGATCCTATCTTGCAAGTCTATAGTCACCTATTATGTGTTATGATCCGACAACCCCGAAGTGACAATAATCGGGATACTTCTCGGTGATGACCGTAGTTTGAGGAGTTCATGTATTCACTATGTGCTAATGCTTTGTTCCGGTTCTCTATTAAAAGGAGGCCTTAATATCCCTTAGTTTCCACTAGGACCCGCTGCCACGGGAGGGTAGGACAAAAGATGTCATGCAAGTTCTTTTCCATAAGCACGTATGACTATTTACGGAATACATGCCTACATTACATTGATGAACTGGAGCTAGTTCTATGTCACCCTATGTTATAGCTATTACATGAGGAATCACATCCGACATAATTATCCATCACTGATCCATTGCCTATGAGCTTTTCACATATTGTTCTTCGCTTATTTACTTTTCCGTTGCTATTGTTACAACTACTACAAAAACCCAAAAACTATTATCTTTACTTTTGCCACCGTTACCTTTATTATCATACTACTTTGCTACTAAATACTTTGCTGCAGATACTAAGTTATCCAGGTGTGGTTGAATTGACAACTCAATTGCTAATACTCAAGAATATTCTTTGGCTCCCCTTGTGTCGAATCAATAAATTTGGGTTGAATACTTTACCCTCGAAAGTTGTTGTGATCCCCTACACTTGTGGGTTACTTAATGCTTTGCCTGATCATCCTCTCAAGAAAAATGAAATACTTGATATCTTTTATAATGGACTAACCGATGCTTCCAAGGACTATTTGGATAGTTGTGATGGTTGTGTTTTCAGGGAAAGAACAGTCGACGGAGCTGAATTACTATTGAATAATATATTGACTAATGAAAATAATTGGACTCTTCCTGAGTCAATTCCTGAGGCAATTCCTGAACCAATTGAGCCAACTCCTGAGCCTATTCCTAAACCCACTCCGAAGAAGAGAGGTGTTTTATTTCTCAGTCCTGAAGATATGCAAGAGGCAAAGAAATCAATGAAAGAAAAAGGTATTAAAGCTGAAGATGTTAAGAATTCGCCACCTATTGAAGAAATACATGGTCTTAATATACCGCCTGTCGAAGAACCACATTGTCTTGATAACCCGACACAGGTAGTAAAGGTAAAATCTCTCTATAGATATGATAAAGTTGAAACCCCCTCTACTAAATTTCATAGCCCATGCTTAGATGAATTTGATGACTTGATGGCTAGACAAGAAAGTTTTAATGGTTATGTTGGTAGAGATTTAGAGAATAATGCTTTCGAGGTAGGACGCGTGAGCAATAATATGGCTAGAGTTAAAGGTGAACTCAAACTCATTAGCAAATATACTTCTATGGTTTCTACTCAAGCTGAGCAAGTACTTAAAGCTCAAAATGATTTGCTTGATGAATTAAATAATAAAATGACTTTGCTGTTAGAGTGGCTACTAGAACTGGTAGAATGACTCAGGAACCTTTGTATCCTGAAGGCCACCCTAAGAGAATCGAGCAAGATTCTCAGAGAAATAATTTAGAGGCACCTAGTTCTTCTAAAAAGAAGAAAAAGAAAACGATGGAACTTTGCATGCTTCTAGTGAACCTACTATAGACACACTTGAGAAACCCAATGATATTTCTGTTTCTGATGCTGAAACACAATCAGGTGATGAACATGAACCTAGTGATAATGTTAATGATAATGTTCATGTTGATGCTCAACCTAGCAAAAACAATGATGTAGAGATTGAACCTGCTGTTGATCTTGATAACCCACAATCAAAGAATCAACATTATGATAAGAGAGATTTTGTTGCTAGGAAGCACGGTAGAGAAAGAGAACCATGGGTTCAGAAACCCATGCCCTTTCCTCCTAAACCATCCAAAAGAAAGGATGATGAGGATTTTGAGCGCTTTGCTGAAATGATTAGACCTATTTTCTTACGTATGCGCTTAACTGATATGCTGAAAGTAAATCCTTATGCTAAGTATATGAACGATATCATCACAAATAAAAGAAAGATACCGGAAGCTGAAATTTCCACCATGCTTGCTAATTACACTTTTAAGGGTGGAATACCAAAGAAACTTGGAGATCCGGGTGTACGAACTATACCATGCTCCATTAAAAGAAATTATGTTAGAACTGCTTTATGTGATCAACATAGAACAACATGAGTGTTGTGTCAATTTTTGGGATTTTTCAGGGTTCGTTTGGACATTTTTATGCATTAATTGAGTTTTTGATGCATTTATGTGCATAATTCAAATTTGAACTACATGCACATGCTCTAATGAATATAAGTTGGTTGAAAATTCAAATATGTGTCCTTGGTTGGATGCTTAGGTCCCATGCAAGAAATGGAATGAATGTCAAACACCCTGCCACCGTCACTCGGCTGCAAACATTGAGATTCCTGGTTTTTAAATTCTAGTAAATCCAAAAATCATCTGAAATTCATGAAACTTGGCATGCTATCATGGAGCGGCATCAACGTGCTGTGGTAAATTTTTTGTCCCATTTTGGGGCAGGTTTGGGTATGAGCTTCTCACAAACCAGAGCTTCTCACAACAAGCCTGATGGTTTGAGTAGGGAACGTCCCACCTTCGGGGACAAAATGATATCCGCTGCCTCTTATTGCTTTCAAAAATTTTCTAGTGTCAACATAGAACAACAGGAGTGTTGTGTTAAATTTTGCAATTTTTCGGTGTTCGTTTGGACATTTTTATACATTAACTAGGTTTTCTAGGCATTTTATGTGCATAATTCAAATTTGAACTACATGCACATGCTCAAGTGCATATAAATTTGTTGGAAAATCAAATCTTTGTCCTTGGGTGCATGCTTAGGTCCCATGCAAGAAATGGGAATGAATTTCAAACACCAGGGCACTGTTGATTGGCGGCAAAACATTGAGATACTTTGTTTTAAATTCTAGCAAATCCAAAACTCGTCTGAAATTCATGAAACTTGGCATGCTATCATGGAATGGAACCCGACATGCTGTGGTATCTTTTGTGTCCATTTTGAGAGAAGAAGCACTCGAATAACAGCCAACAAAGGCATTTTGAAACAAATAGCTGCCACTCTAACCTCGCAAACATTTGTATTATTCAAATCATGTGTGTTATGTTAACCATTCACGTGATGCCACATGTCTTGGTTTTAATGGCTATAGGAGGTGCCGTGCGGATAGCCGCTTGATTGAATGGGAGGTGTGCGAGCGCACTCTGGTGCGCAGGCTGACCGAGAGGCGTGCAAGCTGTCCTCCAATGCGCAGGCTCACCGGGAAGCGTGTGAGTTGTATGCTGCACAGGCTCACTCAGTATCGAGCCCTTTGACTTCCATGGCCGCCCGCCTTCCTCTCCATTAATGGCGCCTGAGACGCTGCTTATTACGGGCGGCCTTACTGTTCGCCTCCGATTCCCGTCCCTCCCGCCGACCGCCACCAATGCCATGGCGCAGAACGATCATCTGCCACTAGTCTTCAAGTTTGGTGGAGTCAACTCTGAGCCGGAGGAGATAGAAAATAAGGAGGAATGGGGCCTCATGGACATGGCCCGGAATGAGCTTGCTGCGGCTGTTGCTGCCCTCGCTCCCGTCCCAGCTCCCATCCCTGCGCCCGGGCTAGCGACCATCCTCGTAGCATTGACGGACTGGTCGCCGAGCACTATCGCAGAGATGGAAGCCGCGGGCGTCATCGAGGTCTCCACTTACCCGCGCAAGCTCATGTACATGCCAGCGCTCGTGCCCGTGCCCATGCGCGCCCCTCAACCCACCGCGGCGCCATTCCTCGTGCGTTTGGCTACACCTGCCGTGCCTGTGCCCATGCGCACGCCCCCCTCAGCGGCATGGGACACCGCCATCGACCGCTACCTGTCAGCGCTGCCAGTTGCCGTCCTCCCGCGCCTCGCCTGTCGATCGCGCGACGAAATGATGTTTGATTTACAAGTGAAGAACATTCTGAGCTGCCTTGTAGACTTCAACAACGGCGTCCCAGAGGACGACAACGACAAGGACGACGTGGCACGCCGCCTCCTCCGCCGCTAGAAATAGATTTTTTCTTGGGTTTAATATTGTATCTCGATCGCAAACCTTTTAGTTAGAACACCTGTATGCAAACCGACAGCTTCCCCAGGAAGCCAAGGGAAAATGTGCCGAGAAGGATTTGTGCAGCTCTTGATCGCAAACGTTTTAGATATAACACCTATATGCAAAGTGGGAGCAGGATTTGTGCATCTCTTCAATGCAAATGGTTGTTTTGGATGACCCGTGTGCAACCACTTACAAAAAATTTGGAAAGATTTGCATCTGTCATATTGGGTATGTTGCCATTTTTCAAACTTGAAAGATTGACATTTGTTGATCTAGTAACATTGCCATTTGTCAACATTGTAACACCGCGATTTGTCAAAATATGTAGCTAAAAATCACTAGCACTATCTAATTCTTGCAACTAAAATTCAGTAATTAAGCATAGATTTCATTCATAGATTAAGCAGTCGTGCTTAATTTATACAAACAGTTCAACTCGACAGCTGAACTGACCAAACTTTTCCCCAATTGTTGCCAACCACATACTGAAATAGCTAGTTCTACTTTATATACTAGCTAATTTTAAGTACGTTGTACAGTTCCACCACATCTATAGTCAGATGAACTGAACAAAATAGGCCCTAAATACTACTACTACTACTACTACTACTACTACTACTACTACTACTACTACTACTACTACTACTACTACTACTACTACGGAGGGGCTTTGTACTACTTCTGGAAGCCTCTCCTCTGCCGAGCGTGCTCAGTAAGAGGCAGAGGAGGAGAGCCTACCGACGAGATGGAAAAATGCAATACGGTGCCTGCCGCTGCTGCACGTTCGGCGACGCTCGCCAGCTCAAACGCCCACTGCCACTTGATACGTCTCCAACGTATCTATAATTTTTTATTGTTCCATGCTATTATATTACCCCTTTCGGATGTTTATGGGCTTTATTTTACACATTTATATCGTTTTTGGGCCTAACCTACTAACCGGAGGCCCAGCCCGTATTGCTGTTTTTTTGCCTATTTCAGTATTTCGAAGAAAATGGATATTAAACGGAGTCCAAACGGAATGAAACCTTTGGGAGCGTGATTTTTGGAACGAATGTGATCCAGAGGACTTGGAGTGCAAGCCAAGAAGTAGCCGAGGCGGCCACGAGATAGGAGGGCGCGCCCACTGTCTTGTGGGCCCCTCAGGCGGCCACCGACGTACTTCTTCCTCCTATATATACCTACGTACCCCGAAAACATCCAGGGAGCCAACGAAACACAATTTCCACCATCGTAACCTTCTGTATCCACGAGATCCCATCTTGGAGCCTTTGCCGGCGCTCCGCCGGAGGGGGAATCGACCATGGAGGGCTTCTACATCAACACCATAGCCCCTCCGATGAGTTGTGAGTAGTTTACCACAGACCTTCGGGTCCATAGTTATTAGCTAGATGGCTTCTTCTCTCTTTTTGGATCTCAATACAATGTTCTCCCCCTCTCTTGTGGAGATCTATTCGATGTAAACTCTTTTTGTGGTGTGTTTGTCGAGATGCGATGAATTGTGGGTTTATGATCAAGTTTATCTATGAATAATATTTGAATCTTCTGTGAATTCTTTTATGTATGATTGAGTTATCTTTGCAAGTCTCTTTGAATTATCAGTTTGGTTTGGCCTACTAGATTGATCTTTCTTGCCATGGGAGAAGTGCTTAGCTTTGGGTTCAATCTTGTGGTGTCCTTACCCAGTGACAACAGGGGCAGCAAGGCACATATTGTATTGTTGCCATCGAGGATAAAAAGATGGGGTTTATATCATATTGATTGAGTTTATCCCTCTACATCATGTCATCTTTCTTAATGCGTTACTCTGTTCTTTATGAACTTAATACTCTAGATGCAGGCAGGAGTCGGTCAATGTGTGGAGTAATAGTAGTAGATGCAGGAAGGAGTCGGTCTACTTGTCGCGGACGTGATGCCTATATACATGATCATGCCTAGATAATCTCATAATTATTCGCTTTTCTATCAATTGCTCGACAATAATTTGTTCACCCACCGTAATACTTATGCTATCTTGAGAGAAGCCTCTAGTGAAACCTATGCCCCCCGGGTCTATCTTTTATCATATAAGCTTTCAATCTACTTTTATTTGCATCTTTACTTTTTGCATCTATATTATAAAATACCAAAAATATATTTATCTTATCATATTATCTCCATCAGATCTCACTTCCGCAAGTGGCCGTGAAGGGATTGACAACCCCTTTATTGCGTTGGTTGTGAGTTCTTTGTTTGTTTGTGTAGGTGCGTGGGACTTTTGAGGAGCCTCCTACTGTATTGATACCTTGGTTCTCAAAAACGGAGGGGAATACTTACGCTACTATTGCGGCATCACCCTTTCCTCTTCAAGGAAAACCAACGCAAGCTCAAGTACCCATCACAAACTCATCTCCCTCGCATTTACATTATTTCCCATTTGCCTCTCATTTTCCTCTCCCCCACTTCACCCTTGCCGTTTTATTTGCCCTCTCTTTCCCAACCTTCTTCTCTCTTTTTCGCTTGCCTTCTTCTGTTTGCTTGTGTGTTGGATTACTTGTTGCCATGGCGCAAGATAATACCAAATTGTGTGATTTCTCCAATACCAATAATAATGATTTCCTTAGTACTTCGATTGCTCCTCTTAATGATGTTGAGTCTTGTGAAATCAATACTGCTTTGCTGAATCTTGTTATGAAAGATCAATTCGCCGGCCTTCCTAGTGAAGATGCCGCTACTCATCTAAACAACTTTGTTGATTTGTGTGATATGCAAAAGAAGAAAGATACGGATAATGATATTGTTAAATTGAAGTTATTTCCATTTTCACTTAGAGATCGTGCTAAAGTTTGGTTTTCGTCTTTGCCTAAAAATAGTATTGATTCTTGGAACAAGTGCAAAGATGCTTTTATCACTAAGTCTTTCTCTCCCGCTAAGATTATCACTCTTAGGAACGATATTATGAATTTTAAACAACTTTATCATGAGCATGTTGCCCAATCTTAGGAAAGAATGAAATTGATGATTCGCAATTGCCCAACTCATGGTTTGAATTTATGGATGATCATACAAATTTTTTATGCCGGTTTGAACTTTGCTTCTGGAAATCTCTTAGATTCGGCCGCGGGAGGCACGTTTATGGAAATCGCGTTAGGAGATGCTACAAAACTTCTTGATAATATTATGGCTAATTCTCAATGGCACACCGAAAGATCTTCTAGTAAAAAAGTGCATGCTATAGAAGAAATCAATGTTTTGAGTGGAAAGATTGATGAACTTATGAAGTTGTTTGCTACTAGAAACACTCCTCTTGATCCCAATTATATGCCTTTGTCTACTTTGATTGAGAATAATAATGAATCTATGGATGTGAATTTTGTTGGTAGGAATAGTTTTGGAAACAATGCTTATAGAGGAAACTTTAATTCTAGACCGTTCCCTAGTAATTCCTCTAATAATTATCGAAATTCCTACAATAATTCTTATGGTAATTTTAATAAGATGCCCTCTGATTTTGAGAATAGTGTGAAAGAATTTATGATTTCTCAAAAGAATTTTAATGCTTTGCTTGAAGAAAAATTGCTCAAAGTTGATGATTTGGCTAGGAACGTTGATAGACTTTCGCTTGATGTTGATTCTCTTAAACTTAGATCTTGTCCTCCTAAGCATGATATCAATGAGTCTCTCAAAGCAATGAGAATTTCCATTGATGAGTGCAAGGAAAGAATCTCTAGATTGCATGCTAAGAAAGATTGCTTTGTAAAGGCGTGTTCTTCTAGTTTCAATGAAAATAATGATGAATATCTTAAAGTTATTGATGTGTCCCCTATTAGATCTTTGTTTTGCAATATGAATCTTGATAATAATGGGACTGGAGATGAGTCAACTTTAGTTAGAAGGCGTCCCAAGAATTCGGAGTTTTTAGATCTTGATGCTAAATTTGGTAAAAGTGGGATTGGAGAGGTCATGACTTTAAATAGCATTGAACCCACTATCTCAGATTTCAAGGAATTTGATTATGATAATTGTTCTTTAGAAGGTTGTATTTCCTTGTTGCAATCCGTTGTTAATTCTCCTCATGCTTATAGTCAAAATAAAGCTTTTACCAAACATATCGTTGATGCCTTGATGAAATCTTATGATAAAAAACTTAATTTGGAAGTTTCTATACCTAGAAAACTTAATGATGAGTGGGAACCTACTATAAAGATTAGAATTAAAGATCTTGAGTGTTTTGCTTTGTGTGATTTGGGTGCTAGAGTTTCCACGATTCTGAAAACTTTATGTGATATTCTAGGTTTCCATGATCTTGATGATTGCTCTTTAAATTTACACCTTGCGATTCCACCATTAAAAAGCCAATGGGAAGGATCAATGATGTTCTCATTGTTGCAAATAGAAATTTGGTGCCCGTAGATTTTATCGTTCTTGATATAGTTTGCAATCTTTCTTGCCCTATTATTCTTGGTAGACCTTTCCTTAGAACGATTGGTGCGATTATTGATATGAAGAAGGGAATATTAGATTCCAATTTCCATTAAAGAAAGGCATGGAGCACTTTCCAAGAAAGAAAGTCAAATTACCTTATGAATCTATCATGCGGGCTACTTATGAATTGAGTGCCAAAGATGGCACTACTTAGATCTACCTTCGCTTTTATGCCTAGCTGGGGGCGTTAAACGATAGCGCTAGTTGGGAGGCAACCCAATTTTCTTTGTCTTTTTTTTGTTTTTGTTTCTGTTTAGTAATAAATTTTGCATCTACCTTCTGTTTAGATGTGTTTTTATGTTTTAACTAGTGTTTGTGCCAAGTAGAACTTATAGGATAACCTATGATGATAGTTGATTTGATTCTGCTGAAAAACATAAACTTTGTGCGCACGAAATTAGTTTTGTTAAATCACAGAAACGTGATTTTGCGTTGATTCTTTTTGCTGCTGATCAATAGACAAATTTTCCAGGACTTACTATTTTGGTAGGATATTTAGAGTTTCAGAAGTTTGCGTTAGTTACATATTGCTACAGACTGTCCTGTTTTTGACAGATTCTGTTTTTCGTGTGTTGTTTGCTTATTTTGATGCATCTATGGCTAGTAAAATAGTTTATAAACCACAGATAACTTGGAATACAGTAGGTTTAACACCAAAATAAATAAAGAATGAGTTCATTACAGTACCTTATGTGGTGGTTTTGTTTTCTTTCACTAACGGAGCTTATAAGATTTCCTGTTGAGTTTTGTGTTGTGAAGTTTTCAAGTTTTGGGTAAAAGCTTTGATGGACTATGGAATAAGGAGTGGCAAGAGCCTAAGCTTGAGGATGCCCATGGCACCCCAGGATATTCAAGAATAGCCAAAAGCCTAAGCTTGGGGATGCCCCGGGAAGGCATCCCCTTTTTCGTCTTCGTTCATTTGTAACTTTACTTGGAGCTATATTTTTATTCGCCACATGATATGTGTTTTGCTTGGAGCGTCGTGTATTATATTAGTATTTGCTTTTTAGTTTACCACAATCATCCTTGCTGTACACACCTTTTGGGAGAAGCCTACTTGATTAGAATTTGCTAGAATACTCTATGTGCTTCATTTATATCTTTTGAGCTTAATAGTTTTTGCTCTAGTGCTTCACTTATATCTTTTAGAGCACGGCGGTGGCTTAATTTTGTAGAAATTGCTAGTCTCTCATGCTTCACTTATATTATTTTGAGAGTCTTTTAGAACAGCATGGTATTTGCTATGGTCATAAATTGGTCCTAGAATGGTAGGCATCCAAGTTGGGTATAATAAAAACTATCATAGGAAGTGAATTGGATGCTATGATCAATTTGATACTTGATAATTGTTTTGAGATATGGAGGTAGTGATATTAAAATCATGCTAGTTGGGTGATTATGAATTTAAAGAATGCTTGTGTTGAAGTTAGCAACTCCCGTAGCATGCACGTATGGTTAAAGTTGTGTAACAAATTTGAAACATGAAGTGTACCTGGCTTGTGCATGCTTATGAGTGGCGGTCGGGGATGAGCGATGGTCTTTTCCTACCAATCTATACCTCTAGGAGCATGCGCGTAGTGCTTGATTTTTGATGACTTCTAAATTTTTGCACTAAGTATATGAGTTCTTTTGACTAATGTTGAGTCCATGGATTATACGCACTTTTACCTTTCCATCATTGCTAGCCTCTCCGGTACCGTGCATTGCCCTTTCTCACCTTGAGAGTTGGTGCAAACTTCGCCGGTGCATCCAAACCCCGTGATACGATACGCTCTATCACACATAAACCTCCTTATATCTTCCTCAAAACAGCCACCATACCTACCTATTATGGCATTTCCATAGCGATTCCGAGATATATTGTCATGCAACTTTCCACCATTTCGTTCATCATCATCATGACATACATTACTTTTGTCATATTGCCATTGCATGATCTTGTAGTTGACATCGTATTTGTGGCAAAGCCACCATGCATAATCTTTCATACATGTCACTCTTGATTCATTGCACCATCCCGGTACACCGCCGGAGGCATTCATATAGAGTCACATCTTGTTTTAGTTTCGAGTTGTAATCAATAAAAGTGTGATGATCATCATTATTAGAGCATTGCCCAAAAAGAAAAAAAAAGAAAAAAAAAGAAAGGTCAAAAAAAGGCCAAAGAAAATAAAAGAAAAGAAAAAAGAAAAAAAATAAAAAAAATAAAAGGGGCAATGTTACTATCTCTTTTTTCCACACTTGTGCTTCAAAGTAGCACCTTGTTCTTCATGTAGTGAGTCTCATATCTTGTGCTTCAAAGTAGCACCTTGTTCTTCATGTAATGAGTCTCATATCTTGTGCTTCAAAGTAGCACCATGTTTTTCATATAGCGAGTCTCGTATGTTGTCACTTTCATATACTAGTGGGAATTTTCATTATAGAACTTGGCTTGTATATTCCTACGATGGGCTTCCTCAAATGCCCTAGGTCTTCGTGAGCAAGCAAGTTGGATGCACACCCACTAGTTTTCTTTTGTTGAGCATTCATTTATAGCTCTAGTGCATCCATTGCATGGCAATCCCTACTCCTCATGTTGACATCAATTGATGGGCATCTCCATAGCCTGTTGATTATCCTCGTCAATGTGAGACTTTCTCCTTTTTTGTCTTCTCCACACAATCCCCATCATCATATTCTATTCCACCCATAGTGCTATATCCATGGCTCACGCTCATGTATTGCGTGAAGGTTGAAAAAGTTTGAGATTATTTAAGTACGAAACAATTGCTTGGCCTGTCATCGGGGGTATAGATGTTGGGAATATCTTTGTGTGACGAAAATGAAGCATAGCCTAACTTTATGATTTTGTAGGGATGAACTTTCTTTAGCCATGTTATTTTGAGAAGACATGATTGCTTTGATTAGTATGCTTGAAGTGTTACTATTTCTTTTATCAATATGAACTTTTATTTTGAATCATTTGGATCTGAACATTCATGCCACAATAAAGAAAATTACATTGAGAATTATGCTAGGTAGCATTCCACATCAAAAATTCCGTTTTTATCATTTACCTACTCGAGGACGAGCAAGAATTAAGCTTGGGGATGCTTGATATGTCTCCAACATATCTATAATTTTGATTGTTCCATGCTATTATATTACCCCTTTTGGATGTTTATGGGCTTTATTTTACACATTTATATCATTTTTGGGACTAACCTACTAACCGGAAGCCCAACCCGTATTGCTGTTTTTTTTGCCTATTTCAGTATTTCGAAGAAAAGGAATATCAAATGGAGTCCAAATGGAATGAAACCTTCGGGAGCGTGATTCTTGGAACGAACGTGATCCAGAGGACTTGGAGTGCAAGCCAAGAAACAGCCGAGGCGGACACGAGATAGGAGGGCGCCCCCCCCTCTGGGCACGCCCCCTGTCTTGTGGGCCCCTCGGACAGCCACCGACATACTTCTTCCTCCTATATATACCTACGTACCGCGAAAACATCCAGGGAGCCAACGAAACACAATTTCCACCACCATAACCTTCTGTATCCGTGAGATCCCATCTTGGAGCCTTCGCTGGCGCTCCGTCGGAGGGGCAATCGACCACAGAGGGCTTCTACATCAACACCATAGCCCCTCCGATGAGTTGTGAGTAGTTTACCACAGACCTTCGGGTCCATAGTTATTAGCTAGATGGCTTCTTCTCTCTTTTTGGATCTCAATACAATGTTCTCCCCCTCTCTTGTGGAGATCTATTCGATGTAAACTCTTTTTGCGGTGTGTTTGTCGAGATGCGATGAATTGTGGGTTTATGATCAAGTTTATCTATGAATAATATTTGAATCTTCTCTGAATTCTTTTATGCATGATTGAGTTATCTTTGCAAGTCTCTTCGAATTATCAGTTTGGTTTGGCCTACTAGATTGATCTTTCTTGCCGTGGGAGAAGTGCTTAGCTTTGGGTTCAATCTTGCAGTGTCCTTACCCAGTGACAGTAGGGGCAGCAAGGCACGTATTGTATTGTTGCCATCGAGGATAAAAAGATGGGGTTTATATCATATTGCTTGAGTTTATCCCTCTACATCATGTCATCTTTCTTAATGCGTTACTCTGTTCTTTATGAACTTAATACTCTAGATGCAGGCAGGAGTCGGTCGATGTGTGGAGTAATAGTAGTAGATGCAGGCAGGAGTCGGTCTACTTGTCGCGGACGTGATGCCTATATACATGATCATGCCTAGATAATCTCATAATTATTCGCTTTTCTATCAATTGCTCGACAAGAATTTGTTCACCCACCGTAATGCTTATGCTATCATGAGGGAAGCCTCTAGTGAAACCTATGGCCCTTGGGTCTATCTTTTATCATATAAGCTTTCAATCTACTTTTATTTGCATCTTTACTTTTTGCATCTATATTATAAAATACCAAACATATATTTATCTTATCATATTATCTCTATCAGATCTCACTTTCGCAAGTGGCCGTGAAGGGATTGACAACCCCTTTATTGCGCTGGTCGCGAGTTCTTTGTTTGTTTGTGTAGGTGCGTGTGACTTTTGAGGAGCCTCCTACTGGATTGATACCTTGGTTCTCAAAAACTGTGGGAAATACTTATGCTACTATTGCTGCATCACCCTTTCCTCTTCAAGGAAAACCAACGCAAGCTCAAGACGTAGCACCGCTCCAGATGATCCCTCTCTAAGTGGTGGTTCTCCTCGTATATCTCCTGGTTCCTCGCCTCTAAGGCAGCGTGTGTCGCAACCATGACGGCGGTAAGGCTCTTTGCGTGCTCGACGAGGCGCTCCTCCTCCTCCCGCATGAACTAGGTGTTGCGCACAAGGTCGCTGACGCACGTGCCGGCATCCACCTACGCCTCCCGCCTTCGGGTGGCGGTGGCAGAGCGGGTGATGACCCCGACAGTCAACGGTGGGCTGGCGGCCAGGGCGGCCGATGATAGGGTGGCAGCTACGACCACCATCTCCCGCCTTCGGGCCATAGTGGCGGAGCGGGTGATGGCCACGGTGGCCGTCAGTGGGGTGGCGGCCACGACGGCCAACTCCCGCCTTCGGGCCGCGGCGACGGAGCGGGCTTTGGTCCTGGCTTTCGACGGTAGTGTGGCGGCAATGGCGGCCGGCAACAGCTGTCGACGGGGACCAGCGGCGGAGCGTGTGGTGGGTGTTCCGCGCAAACCCACCAGGGATGCCACACGCACTACACTACGCCGGGGACTATGCCGCCGTCGCGGTGTAGCCTCCCAATTGGAGCTGTCGTCTAATGACGGCGGAGTGGATGAGCGACCATGACATACTGGTGCCATTGGTGATTGTGGGAGAAGCAGACGAGATAAGCTATAGGGAGGGAGGGGAAAATGTGACACAGGACTCACCGGCCGCGAGGGATTTTATAGCAGGCCAGTAAGCATTGGGATTTTGGGGGATTTCACCCAGTCGGACGGGAAGCTTGCACGGGAACCTGTGACGATACGCGGTAACGGGCTCACCGACGATTCATTGACGCCACCGTTTGGCCAAAAGAATGCTCCCGCGCGCTGCAAAAGCTTGCGCTGTAAGCTGTCTGCGGCAGCGGGGTGACAAGACGTGCGAGAGGAGGACGAAAGGCCACGTACACACACAGTTAATAAAAAAACGTTTGCGATTGAATTACTACTATACACCCATCCTGGTTTATAAGTAGGATTTAACTAATAAAATACGAATGTATGTTGCCAAAGATTATATAGTTGGATTCGTATTTGAACATAGTTTCCAATTATATAAATTTGAGGGCAAAGTATGGCACATAATATAAAGGGGACTATAGACAAGACGGAGGTAGTAGCACACGGCTGCTCTCTACGCAACGATGCAAGTGTCGGCCGGCTTGTAGACGACCATTTACTCCGTGTTCAACTGCTCTATGCATGTGCGGTTGAGCCAGCCGTAGCACACACTGCTTATGTCCCGCAGCGCGCGCTCTACTCTCTCGCATCCCTCCGGGTGCTATGCCCTCGTCCCTCCATGTGCGGTTCCAGTGTTTGGGGCTAGTGCACAATCACGCACGTTCGTGTGCATGCAGTTGCACTGGGCGTGGCTCCACAATGCAGTTACCCGATGCAGAAACTGCCATGCGGACACGCCGAGAATCTAGGCCACCCAGCCCCCATTTATTCCTGCGGCCATTTACCTTCATCTCTCGTGTCACACGACACAATAAGCACTGCCACGACGACACATACAGAGAGGACATCTAGCAGTTCCAATGGTGATCCCCGTCGCTCCAATGGCGCTCCCAGCGGCCGACGACAACAACGGCGGGCATTTCACCATGCATCACGTAGTGGATACCCACGTGAGGGGGAAGGCCCTCTCGGTGGTGTACACGATTGATCCGACATCGTTGGAGAGCTCCATCCAAACTATGCAGTAGTTCTTTGCCGAGGACAAGTACCAAGTGGTCGGCTTCGACATTGAGTACACCATCGGTCGTGCCAGGCATGATCAGAAGGTTGCTGTTGCCCAGTTGTGCATGCGACATGATGCCCTCGTCTACCACTACCACCTGGCCACAAGGCCTTGCGAGATTTTCTCCAGGTTTATCAATAGCTCCGACTACAAGTTTGCTACGGTGGACACCACCAATGGACACCACCAATGATCTAAAAGTGCTCAAGGTTTCGGGCTTGAAATGCCCGAATCTTGTCAACATCCAGGACCACTACAAGGTCTGGGGATGCGCCAAGAACAAACTGAACTCCCTGGTTGACCTCGGCTCAGCCATCATCGACCCCTACTACATGAAAATGAAGGATGAGAGCAAGAAGGACAAGGACACCTGGCACAGTGTTTGCCATGAGAGACTGGATGAAGAACACGTCAAGTACGCGACCAATGACGCGTACACAAGCTACGAGATGTATAGGCGGATCGTTGACATGAGGAAGTGTCTTGTTCATGCCCTAGCCGAGGGATCGAGCCATAGAGCAGTGGCGGGAGAATCACAAGAAGTAGATGACTAGACGATCGTTTCTCCTACTTTAGTATGCATGCAATTGTTTATTGAGGTGCGTGCAAATGATTTGTATCGTCACTTATGAAATTGGATGTTTATTCTTCTGTAGACAGAGCAAATCACACGTCTTATTAGCAGCAATCATCTGTGTTATTATTTGTCTTCGCACACATTTCTGATCACGGACCTGTTTGCCGCGTATCACACATATTGTCCAGTTGAACCGTTTCCATTGTGTTGCGCAATAAAGGCTGCAAAGAGGGATCTACAACAGCAAGGTCTATCGAGGTCTTTGTTTTGTAATTTTTGACATTTCTTGTTTTTTGAACACATGTTGATTGGCTTGAAGAAGGTCTATCTCGTTACTTTTTGATAATTGTTGATACGCAAGCAACTAGTTTGCATTTTCAAAGTTTTTTGTTCGAACAGAATCGCACACGAACTTACGATAGTAACCGTCTGTGTTATAATTTCTCGTCACAAATAGTTCGTCCAAGTGGGCTGTTTGCTGCATATCACACACATCTGGTTTACACGAATCGTTTGTGTTCTTTTGGCTGATCGCAAATGCCGCATATCACACACATCTTGTTAAGATGAACCGTTTCTGTTCTCTTACCTAATCGAAAATAGTTTGTCTGAGTGAACCGTATGCCGTATATCACACACACCTTGATCTGGCTGACCGTTTCTCTTGCATTTCCTAATAGCACACAGTTCATCAGAGGGAATTGTATGTCATATATCACACACACATTGATATGACTGCCCATTCTGTTGTTCTTCCTCATCGCAAACAGTTCTGCTGGATCAACTGTATGCCCTTCATCGCACACACAACTAAAATCTGAACCGTGTTTGATGCTTCCGTCATCACAAACATTTTGCACATTTTAGACGGTTCTCTTACACCACCATTTGTGATTATTGCATCACACACAGTTTCTCGAAGGGTCTCTGATCATAGTGTCGCATTAGCAATATCCTGCAGTTGTGTCTTCAGTATGGAGGGAGTGCTCCATGTTACCATTGACTGCGATAATGCCACGAGGTCCGAGCATTTTAAGCTTTAAGTAAGCATAGTGTGGGACTGCGTTGAAGGGACGATGTCGAAGATCAACTCTTCGCTGCAGAAGTTGTCTGGGGAGCCGAATACTACCTCCAGTGTTAGTGAGCCCGTACAATGGGCCTCCACTCCTGGTATCACACCTTTAAAGGTAGTGTTACTAGGCTTGATTCGTGATGGGCCGATCCCTATCTTACGGATAGTATCTTGATAAATCAAGTTGAGACTGCTTCCTCCGTCCATAAGGACTCTAGTGAGGTGGTATCCGTCAATGATTGGATCAAGAACCAGAGCGGCCGAACCCCCGTGACGGATACTAGTTGGGTGGTCCTTGTGATCAAAGGTTATCGGACAGGTCGACCATGGGTTAAACTTGGGTGCAATAGGCTCTATGGCATAGACGACCTATAGTGCGCGCTTGCGCTCCCTTTTGGGGATATGAGTGACATATATCATGTTCACTGTCTTCACCTCGGGGGGAAACTGCTTTTGACCCCTGGTGTTCGGTTGACGGGGCTCCTCATCGTCTTGGCTTGGAGGCCCTTTTCCCTTGTGTTTGGTATTTATCTTACCGGCTTGTTTGGAAACCCAACAATTCCTGTTGGTGTGGTTTACAGGCTTATCGGGTGTGCCATGAATCTGACAGGGCCTCTCAAGGATTTTATCTAAGCTGGATGGCCCATCTTTGTTGCCTTTGAAAGGTTTCTTCCACTGACCGGACTTAGGACCGCTGAATCCGGCATTGACTGCCGTATCGTCTGCATTATTGTTGTTGTTGTTCCGACATTTGTTTTTATTTCGGCAAGGTTTACCATTGCCGTCCCGCACCTCAGAAGTGCCAGGGTCACCTGAGCTGTTGCGTCTACGAGCCAGCCAGCTGTCTTCGCCCGCACAGAAGCGGGTCATGAGTGCCGTTAAGGCTGCCATGGTCTTTGGCTTTTCCTGCCCAAGGTGTCGGGCGAGCCATTTGTCACGAACGTTGTGCTTAAAGGCCGCTAAGGCTTCAACGTACGGACAGTCTATGATCTGGTTCTTTTTTGTTAAGAACCGATTCCAAAGCTTGCGAGCTGATTCGCCTAGCACCTCCGAAGTGTCAGGGTCACCTGAGCTGTTGCTTCTA
The DNA here is from genome assembly GCF_018294505.1 of Triticum aestivum. Taxonomy (NCBI): domain Eukaryota; kingdom Viridiplantae; phylum Streptophyta; class Magnoliopsida; order Poales; family Poaceae; genus Triticum; species Triticum aestivum. The sequence continues at coordinate 241,399,065 of NC_057804.1, forward strand.
CGAGCCAACCAGCTGTCTTCGCCCGCACAGAAGCGGGTCATGAGTGCCATTAAGGTTGCCATGGTCTTCGGCTTTTCCTGCCCAAGGTGTTGGGCGAGCCATTCGTCACGGACACTGTGCTTAAAGGCCGCTAAGGCTTCGGCATCCGGATAGTCTATGAGCTGATTCTTTTTAGTTAAGAACCAATTCCAAAGCTTGCGAGTTGATTCGCCTAGCTGCTGAATTATGTGACTCAAGTCGTCAGCATCCGGTGGCCAGACATAAGTGCCCTGAAAATTAGCCCTAGAAGCATCTTCCACGTCTTCCCAGGTTCCAATGGAGTTTTCTGGGAGGCTGTTTAGCCAGTGCCATGCTGGTCCTTTCAGCTTTAGAGGAAGATATTTAATGGCGTGTATCGGTGTCAAAATCGGTGGATCTCGGGTAGGGGGTCCCGAACTGTGCGTCTTAGGCTAATGGTAACAGGAGGCAGGGGACACGATGTTTACCCAGGTTCAGGCCCTCTCTATGGAGGTAATACCCTGCTTCTTGCTTGATTGATCTTGATGATATGAGTATTACAAGAGTTGATCTACCACGAGATCGTAGAGGCTAAACCCTAGAAGCTAGCCTATGATTATGATCGTTGTTGTCCTATGAACTAAACCCTCCGATTTATATAGACACCGGAGGGGGCTATGGTTACACAGAGTCAGTTACAGAGAAGGGAATCTACATATACGAATTGCCAAGCTTGCCTTCCATGCAAAGGAGAGTCCCACCCGGACACGGGACGAAGTCTTCAATCTTGTATCTTCATAGTCCAATAGTCCGGCATAAGCATATAGTCCAGCTGTCCGAGGATCCCCTAATCTAGGACTCCCTCATGAGCCCTTGAACCAGGCTTCAATGACGATGAGTTCGGCGCGTAGATTGTCTTCGGCATTGCAAGGCGGGTTACTTCTCTGAATACTCCAAAGTAGATCTTGAACACAAGAATCGTGTCCGGCTCTGCAAAACAAATTCCACATACCACCATAGAGAGTACAATATTCCATGAGTCTAATCTGCTGACAACTTTTACATAGCGTGACATCACACCGCGGCCCGATCATTTTCTGAACTGTTTCCTCAACCTGCTACTGCACATCTTGTCGAAGCAGAGATCGTGTCCCCTTATCACGGGATTCTCATCAATACGGGTGTGGGTAACCAAACTGCGCCATTAGCACAGTGCTTGGGGAATAAGCGAGTTTCTAGGGCAAGTGGGGAGGCGCATGACCCCTGCTGCCTTTATAAGGAGATAAGGATTCCCCTTTTTCACCCACGCCTTCTTCTTCCTCTTCTCATCCATTCTCGAGCTCCAACGCCCAAGCCTTCACCTTCTCCGCAAAATCATTCCGAACATGTCCGGAGCGGGAGGCAAGTGGATGGCCTCCTCCGTTACGAAGGAGGACATAAAGAAGCTTCGGGAGGCCGGATACCTGTCCACAGACATCACGCATCGACTTCTGGCCGAAGGGCAGATCATCCCTACCCTGAAACCCCAGGAAAGGGTAGTATTCCTCTCTCACTTTGTTCGCGGGCTGGGATTCCCCCTTCACCCGTTCGTCCGCGGACTAATGTTCTACTACGGGCTGGACTTCCATGATTTGGCAAGATGCCCAATGTCACCTGGCCCGAAGGCTCCTTTGTAGAGACTGTGAAGGGGTGGCAATCAGGGTGGTTCTACATCACCGAGCCGCGCGACACCGACTGGGCGGCGACCCCTGAATTTCGATCCGGCGTCCCCATGCGTCTCACCTCCTGGAAAGAGAAGGGCTTAGCATGAGGCTCAACGGAAGAACTGACCGGACTTCAGACCTGCGTCAAAAATATGATAAGCAAGAAAATCAAGCTCGTCATTGTGGTCCAGGTTATGCACCTCCGCTGGATCCTTCCATGCCAGAGACGGGTTTGCAATCTATGGGAGTTCGACTCGGCCGAACACCAGACGGTGCGAGAGCTCTTCGGCACGACGCACGAAGACGTCTGGAAGGTGCTTTTCAAGGCCAACGAGGTACCACCACCCATAACTGAAGATCGCGGACTTAGCGCGAAACACCGAGCCAATCCGGTAAGTTCTCATACTTTGCAAGATATGCCTTTCATCAGCACATCTGCGGGAGGAATCTAAGCCTCCATGTCGATTTTACAGGCCTCGGTAGCGATAGCGGAGCAGATTGACTGTCCGGCTCCGCTACCTGAAAATCCAGAATCGCCTCTTCTAACGAAGATGCTGTTTCTGGCGCCCTATGAGGTGCCAGAGAAGAAGGCCAAGAAGACGGCCGCGGGGACCAGAGAAGGTCTCCGGCGCAAGGATGCATCGGACATGACGTCCGAAGACACCAAGATGCACTCCTCCACCGAACACGAGGAGGAGGAGGAGGAGGAAATCCATCCCCCCCCCCACCGGGGGAGAAAGAAGAGGAAGGCCAGCACACACAGGGAGGCTGAGCTGTCCAATAAGGGAAAAACCTTCCTTCCGGACCACTCCACCACAGCCACCACCAGCGGCGAGGAGTGGGAGCCCAGGGACAAGCCCCTGGCTAAGTTGTAAGTATCCGGACACAATCGTATTCCCAGTATGTTTGTTTTATTGCTTCTTATCATGCCAGATGTGCAACTGCAGCCCGGCCAAATCCAACATTGAGATATCCTCCTCTTTGGAGGGGTCTCTGGACCCATCGGTGATGAACAACGATTCACTTCCGACAGCATCCTCCCCCAGGGCCACGGACGAAATCGAGGTGTTGTCTCGAAGGATACCAGGCCAAGGGGAGACAGTTCCGGAGGCGCCCCCAGGCAAGATTCCAGTTGCTGGGCACATGGGGGGAGGACCCCCATAGACTCCGATAATGGGGGCCGCTGCCAGTTTGGCCCCCAGGTGAATATGGCTCCATAAACCCAAGTGGTTCCGGATTCAGGCATGCAGCCTCTCCCTAAGGAGGGCGAGCCACCTGTACTGATGACCTCCGTCCATCCAGAGGCACCAGACAACTTACTAGAAACGCTTCGCAGTGCTTCCATTGATGAAGAACACCTTACTCTTATGAGCTCGGTGATTGAGAAGGTCCAGTCGGCCAAAAGCGGATTGACCGAACCCTGCACTAGCCTTCTAACAGGCTTTGAGGTAAGTAATAAAATTGTAAGAGAATATCATAGTATAGACAGTAGCCCCTGATGCTCTATTTGGTGTTCGGAAAGAAAAGTCGAACAGAGGATCAAATAATGTTCGTAGGAGTCTAACATAAGATGTCTATGTGAATAAGCAGGCGTCGCTGCTGGCCGCTGCCGCTCATACCGCGGAGGTCTCTGGATAAAGCAGGACCTAGAGCGGACCGATGGAGAGCTCGGCCTCGTGAAGAGGCAGCTCGAGGAAAGTCAAGGTACACAATACCCCACCTGTATACTTATAAAGGATAAATAGTTTCTACTGATAGAGGCGTCGTGAACTTTGATAGGGGCCACTACTGAAGTGGCAGCCCTTAAGAAGGCGCTGGCCGAGGCCGAAGACAAAGCGGCCAAGGAATGCGCCGTGCGTGACAAGCAAGAGGCCCGGGTCAGCGAGATCCAGCAAGAGCTCCAGGATTTCATCCAGGAATATGAGTCCTTAGAGCGTGACTCTAAGACTCAAGAGTCCGAGCTTGCTAAGGCCCTCTAGAGCGCGCAAGACGTCAAGGCCGAAACCCAGAAGGCCCTCCAAGAGATCCAAACGGCCAAGAAGATTGCGGCGGATAAGGCATTTTTTATGCAAAGCAAGCATGTGAAGGAGACATTCTTTTTACTTACCCGAATTTCGAGTTCTCCAGGAGCATTTGCGGATCTGCCACGCAGCATATCAGATGCCGCAGAGTTCTATCGAGCCGAAGAAGTGAGCTCAACAGAGAAGTTGTTTTGGTCTCAATATCTTGGGGCAGAACATCGATGCCCTTGAGCGACCAGCTGAAGCAACTGGTCGAGCTGCACAAGGCAGCCGAACTGGTCATGAAGGACCTCATAGTCCGGCTATCCCCTGCCGAGCCTATGCCCAGCAGCTACTTCGGTCTCGTGACGCGGCTTGTGAGTGCCTGCCCCCGACTTGAAGTCATATAGTGGTCGGTTTGGATTGAAGGTGTGAGGATGGTCTTTGCCCGTGCAAAGATGGATTGGGCGAAGATGGACGCAATGGTGCTGATGACCGAGGGGCCACCGAAGGGCAAGGAGCACCGCCGCCCTGAAAATTATTATGACAGTGTCCTGAAGGGCTCCCGCCTTGTGGCAGAACAATGTACCAAGGATATGATCTTTGAATGAATACATTCAGTTTATCCTGTAATATGAAACAAGTTCATTCGTGCAATATAATGCTTGTTGATTTAAAATTTTACCTCCTGTGCGGCCGTTTATAAAATTTGAGAGTTAGCTAGTCGTCGACTTCTACCCCCATGTAACTAGTACAGGGGTGTTCGGGAAAAATCTAAACACTCTTTATCCAATTTTTTTGGTCCTTTAAGGAGGTGTTTAGCACAACGAACAAGGCAATCAGACTATACAGCTTTATCACCCTCACTTAGCCATAGGAGTTCTATAATTTTAAATTTTGGCGTAGCCCCTGGTATTCGGAAGACCGAACTTGGGGCACTATACACGCCTAAATCGGACAAAGACCGATTCCTCGCATAAAGCGGAAAAAATCTTTAAGGATTTGAAACCTCTCGAACAACGACCAGCTCTTGCTACATCATGACAGTCAGTTTTTGGCTTTCTCTACTGAGGTGCTCGTCCGGAAGAACCGCGACACAATTGTAGTAGTTCTCCATTTACTACCCTAGCTGATATAGCGGAACATAGGATAGCAAGCACAGGAGCCGGGCAACCCAACTATTGACCCAAGATATGATTCGGTGCCGATGCATATAATGCTATAAGTTCGGGGTGCCGCACTGTCGAAAGTGTTCGGACTTTCTTTCCGTGTTATGGGGTACACTGAAGCCCCTGGCGAACTGAACTTACCAGAATGTACGGGTGCGAGTTGTAATAAATAAACAGTCAAGGAAAAAATAAAGTAATAAGCTAACACTGCAAATTATTTTCCATTGTTATTTGAATAATACGTCGAGGCGTATGTATACAAGTAGTGTGATAAGCAAATAGGACTATTTGACATGCCCTAACCAAGAGTGAGCTGCGTGTGGGTATGTAAAACAGGTATAGTGATCGTTAGTAGAGACCACCTGGGGATTCCCTTGTACGTCAAAGCTCCTTGGTGTATCCGTCCCGTGATGGGTCCGATGATCAGGTTATCGGAAGAGCCTCAAGAAGAGAGGAACCTGAAAGAAAGAAAAAGGTGAATGTATGCGGGTCCGGGGCCGTTGAGCCGCATTGTGGACCGCGGTTTAGCCGGGCCTCCGTCTATGCCCATGGTATTTTAAGTGCGTAATTATGTACACGTGGCACAAATTTCACCGCTTGACTAGGACTAGGACAGAGGCCGAATTGCTAGGCGAGCTCTGGTCGAGCTGAACGATCCTGTTGCAGAGTACTCTGGACTCACTTGACAGTGTCTGGGGGCTTTATTGCCGAATTGAGGGTCTGCCTAAGGAGGCTGCTCTGTACTTCTGCTGCGAGGGCCGCAGTGTGCTCCTCTGTACGGAGGGAGCGCTCCGTATTTCCATTGACTATTATAACGCTGCGGGGTCTGGGCATCTTGAGCTTGAGGTAGGCATCGTGTGGCACCGCATTGAATCGAGAGAATGCGGTTCGTCCAAGCAGTGCGTGATAACCATTACGAAAGGGGACGATATCGAAGATTAACTCCTCGCTTCGGAAGTTGTCCGGGGATCTAAAGACCACTTCCAGTGTGATTGAGCCTGTACAATAGGCCTCTACACCTGGTATTACACCTTTGAAGGTGGTTTTAGTGGGTTTGATCCTTGAGGGATCGATACCCATTTTGCACATTGTATCCTGATAAAGCAGGTTCAGGCCGCTGCCACCGTCCATGAGGACTCGTGTGAGGTGGAATCCGTCAATGATAGAGTCAAGGACCAGTGCGGCTGAGCCGCCATGACGAATACTGGTCGGATGGTCCCTGTGATCAAAGGTGATCGGACAGGAAGACCATGGGTTGAACTTTGGGGCGACTGGCTCCATCGCGTAGACGTCCCTTAGTGCGCACTTCCGCTCCCGCTTGGGGATATGGGAAGCGTATATCATATTTACCGTTTTTACTTGGGGAGGAAATTTCTTCTGCCCCCCTGTGTTCGATAGCCAGGGCTCCTCGTCGTCATCACTATGCGGCCCCCTTTCCTTGTTTTCGGCGTTTAGCTTGCCGACCTGTTTAAATACCCAACATTCTCTGTTGGTGTGGTTCGCTGGTTTATCGGGGTTGCCCTGGATTTGACATGAGCAATCGATTATGTGGTCCAGACTAGACGAGCCAGGATTGTTTCTTTTGAATGGCTTTTTCTGTTGATCGGACGTGGAGCCACTGAATCCGGCATTGACGGTCGTGTCTTCGGCGTTCTCGCCATTGTTGCGACGCTTGTGTCTGTTGTGCCGGGGCTTGCCATTGCTATCTCTGGCATCTGAAGTGCCAGGATTTCTTGATGTGCTGTATCTATGAGCCAACCAGCTATCCTCGCCCGCACAAAAGCGGGTCATGAGTGTCATCAGGGCTGCCATGGATTTCGGCTTCTCTTGGGTGAGGTGTCGTGCAGGCCACTCGTCGGGGATGTTATGCTTAAAGGCCGCTAGAGCTTTGTCATCGGGACAATCGATGATTTGATTCTTTTTAGTTAAGCACCGAGTCCAGAATTTCCTGGCTGGCTCTCCGGGCTGTTGGGTTATGTGACTTAAGTCATCAATGCCTGGTGGTTGCACATAAGTTCCCTAGAAGTTGTCAAGGAATGCGTCTTCCAGGTTCTCCCAACTACCAATGGAGTTTGCCGGCAGCCTATCCAGCCAATGCCGAGCTGGTCCCTTGAGTTTTAGTGGGAGGTACTTGATGGCATGTAGATCATCGCCGCGGGCCATGTGAATGTGGAGAAGGAAATCTTTGATCCATACCGCGGGGTCTGTTGTCCCATCATATGCTTCGATGTTCACGGGCTTAAACCCTTCTGGGAATTCATGCTCCATTACTCGTCAGTGAAGCATAGGGGGTGTGCAGCGCCTCTATGCCGGGCTACATCAAGACGTAGTTCGGATGAGTCTGGTCTGCTGTATTCGGCCTGGACGGATTTGTATTTAGTATATCCGGTGTGGCGGTCATCGTCACACGTTGGGGCGCGCCCCCGCGATCCGTAGATCGATCTTGATTGTCCTGCTTTGTCTTCCAATTTGTCTCGCAGGTCATGCGTGTAGCCCCGGGCCTTCGTGTTTTTATTTGTTCGGGGACGGGGTGTAGGTTGGTGTTCGGGCTGATACGACGCTTTGTCTCGGCCACGAGGTGGTTAGTCAGCCACATCCTGCGCTGGTAGTATAGGCTCTAGTGTCTCATCCTCGAATTGAGGTAACAACCTGCGCCTCATGTAACTTTTGGTTGGTTGCTCAAGTCCGTATTCCTCGGCCGCCAGGACCTCAGTCCATCTATCAGTGAGCAGATCTTGATCAGCTTGAAGCTGCTGCTGTTTTTTCTTCAGGCTCTTTGCAGTGGCTATAAGCCGGCGCTTAAAGCGCTCCCGCTCGACAGGATCCCCAGGCATGGTAAATTCTTCGTCGCCGAGGCTCACCTCATCTTCGGAGAGGGTCATGTAATTGTCATCCTCCGAGTCTTCATCCATTGCTTGTTCATCAGGGCTAGCTTACTCGTCCTCCCGTCCGGCCTGCTCGAAGCTTGGTTGGGCGGGATTGTTTTCGTCTTCGGCATCATCCGGAGTGCTATTGTCTCTTGTGCCGGTATCATTGTTTTTGCTGTGGCAGGGTTTAGAGCGGCGCCGCTGACGTCGGCGCTTAGGTTGCTTCTCAAGAGGATCACCCTCCGTTGCATCCCTTTGATCCTCACCATTGTTTTCTTTGGGTGTGTCCACCATATATATGTCATATGATGAGGTGGTTGTCCAGCGCCCTGTGGGAGGTGGTTCCCATTCTTCTCCGGCATCGTCATCCATACCGTTGATGTCTTCGGAGTCAAAATCAAGCATGTCGGTTAAGTCGTCGACAATGGCTATTAAGTGGGTGGTGGGTGGGCAACGAATTCCTTCGTCGTCTGCTTCCCAATCAAGCCGGACATAGTTCGGTCAAGAGTCTCCTGATAGGGAGAGAGATTTTAATGAGTTTAGCACGTTGCCCAAGGGTGAGTGCCGAGAGATATCCGTGGAGCTAAACTCCATGATCGGTGCCCAGTTAGATCCGATGGGCACGGATGCACGCGGTTCGGAGCATATGGCCGGAGACGAGTCCGAGGGTCCGATGACATAGACCTCATTGGAAGTGAAATCTGTGTTCAGCTCTATCGCCGTTGAGTGTGCGGCTTCCGTGGCGGGGTCCATCCTTCCGTCCTCGGATGGCACGATCTGCACTGGATTTAAAGCCAGGGAAGCTACAGATGTGATCTCCTGAACACCATCCGATGGCAGATCTAGGTCATGCTCGTCGCGACTGTAGGGTGCACCTGTGATGGGCTCGAATCCATCAAAGATCAAGTCTCCGCGGATGTCGGCAGTGTAATTCAGGCTTCCAAACCTGACCAGATGGCCAGGAACGTAGATATCGATCTGCTCCAGATGGCCAAGCGAGTTGGCCCGTAGTGCGAAGCCGCTGAATACGAAGATCTGTCCGGGGAGGAAAACCTCACCCTGAACCGCATCGTTGTAGATGATTAAAGGAGCCATCAAGCCTTATGGTGACGACACAGTGGAACTCTCAATGAAAGCACCAATGTCAGTGTCAAAACCGGCGGATCTCGGGTAGGGGGTCCTGAACTGTGCGTCTAAGGCTAATGGTAACAGGAGGCGGGGGACACGATGTTTACCCAGGTTCGGGCCCTCTCTATGGAGGTAATACCCTACTTCTTGCTTGATTGATCTTGATGATATGAGTATTACAAGAGTTGATCTACCATGAGATCATAGAGGCTAAACCCTAGAAGCTAGCCTATGATTATGATCGTTGTTGTCCTACGGACTAAACCCTCCAGTTTATATAGACACTGGAGGGGGCTAGGGTTACACAGAGTCGGTTACAGAGAAGGGAATCTACATATCCGAATTGCCAAGCTTGCCTTCCACGCAAAGGAGAGTCCCACCCGGACACGGGACGCAGTCTTCAATCTTGTATCTTCATAGTCCAATAGTCCAGCATAAGCATATAGCCCGGCTGTCCGAGGACCCCCTAATCCAGGACTCCCTCAGTGTGGAGATGAATGTGGAGATGAAAAGCGTCAATCTAGACGGTCGGATCCATCATCCCATCGTACTGTTCGATGTTTACGGGTTTAAACCCTTCCAGAAATTGATGTTCCATGACCTCATCGGTGAAGCATAGGGGGTGTGCGGCCCCTCTATATCGTGCAATGTTGTGGCGGAGATTGGATGACAGTTTGGTTCTGATCCCGAACATAGTAACGATCGTCGCGCCGGGCTTCATAGCCATTGTCTCGCATCGGGGCATGACCCTTTGATCCGTAGATCGATCTAGTCTGACCAGCTTTATTGGCTAGGTCACGTTGCAAGTCGTACATGTATCCCGCAGCTGCCGTCTCCCTGCCTCTTTGGTGAGGGGGTGCAGGTTGGTGCTCGGCTTGAGATGCCGTCTTATCCCGCTCATGGGGTGGTTGTTTTGCTTGGTCTGCCTGATTATACTTCGATGGTATGGGCTCAAGGGCTTCATCGTTGAATTGTGGCAGCAACTTGTGCTTAGGGTAACTTTTAACAGGTCGCTCATGGGCGTATTCCTCAGCGGCCAGGACCTTAATCCACCTTTCATTCAGTGTATCTTGCTCGGCTTTGAGCTGCTGCTTCTTCTTCTTCAGGCTCCGGGCTGTAGCAATGAGCTATCGCTTGAAGCGTTCTTGACCGAGGGGTTTCTCTGGGACGATAAAATCTTCGTCGGCATATAGTTGTTGCCTTCCGAATCTTCATGATCAACGTGTCCGGGACTATATTCACCCTCCTCCCTTTCATCATGTTCGGATGTGGGCTCGACGGGGTATTCAGTTCTTTGGCATCTTACGAAGTCTCATTATCTCCGGTGCCGGTATTGCTGTCCTTTTCCCGACACGATCGTGAGCGGCGCCGCTGACATCATCGCTTTGGTGGTTTATCGACGGATTTGTCCTCATCTGGGCTCGGGTTATCCTCGTTGTTCTTTTTATTCAGAGTGTCCACCATGTACACATCATAGGTTGAGGTGGCCGTCCAACGTCCCGTGACAGGTGGGACTTGGCTTGGTTCGGCGTCGGCACGTAGTCTATGCCGTCGATGTCTTCAGACGCGTAGTCCAACATGTCGATTAAGTCCTAGACAGTGGCTATTAAGTGGGTGGTGGGTGGGGCATAACATTCCACGCTCTCAGCCCCCAGTCCAAGCTGGGTACAGTTTGGAGGTAAGATCTCCGTAATGGCGAGAGACTGCATCAATCCCAATGCTTTGTCTAAGAGCGGAAGTGGGACAGTAAACTGCAGATCTGCTGGGCTAAGTTTGGCATGGGACACCTGATCGGACCCGCTGAGTGCAGACCTTGGCAGTTCGGGATGGCTGCCCAAAGCCAAGTCTAAGATTGCATCTGGGTCTTCGGTCGGGAGTTCCACAAGTGGAAGAAGTCCGGCGGGGCTCACGCTCCCGTCTTTGGACGATGAGACCTGTCTCGGATCTAAGGCCGAGGTGGGTATGGGTGTTGACCCTTGGACGGGATCTAATAGGGGATCTGAAGAGTCTTCTTGGCAGGGACGTGGAGTTGCGGCAGAGGCTGCGAACCTGTCAAAGACTAGGTCTCCTCGAATGTCAGCAACATAGTTCAGGTTTCCAAACCTGATCTGGTGGCCGGGGACATAACTATCGACCTGCTCAAGGCAGCCGATCGAGTTGGCATGAAGCACAAAGACACCGAACACAAAGACCTGCCTAGGAAGGAATATTTCCTTGAATGCAACATCAATGTTGATGAAGAGTTGAGCCATCGATCCTTCTATCGACGATATAGCAGAGCTCTCAATGAAAGCACCAATGTCGGTGTCAAAACCGGCAGATCTCGGGTAGGGGCCCCAAGCTATATGTCTGAGGACCAAAGGTAACTATGGACAAAGGACACAATGTTTACCCAGGTTCGGTCCCTTTTAATGGAGGTAAAACCCTACTCCTGCTTGATTATATTCGTGGGTATAGGGGTTACAAGAGTTGATCTACCTCGAGATTGATTCGGCTAATCCTAGATCAGCTAGCCTAGCAATGTTGTGATCCTGCCTCCGATCTACCCTCCGGTTTATATAGACACCAAAGGGGCTTAGGGTTGTACAAAGTGGGTTTACAGAAAGGAATAACATATCTGGGCACCTATACTTGCCATCCACACATACGGGAGTCCCTTCCGGACACGAGAGGTGATCTTCTGCCTTGTATCTCGACGACCCATCTGTCCGGCCCACATCCAATAGACCGGACGCCCAAGGACCCCCTAATCCAGGATTCCCACAAACTGGCATGTATGTATCGTTGCTACTAAGGATAAAATGATGGGGTCTATCTCTACATAGATAGATCTTGTCTACATCATTTCATTGTTCTTATTGCATTACTCAGTTTCTCCATGAACTTAATACACTAGATGCATGCTGGATAGCAGTCGATGTGTGGAGTAATAGTAGTAGATGCAGGCAGGAGTCAGTCTACTAATCTTGGACGTGATGCCTATATAATGATCATTTCCTGGATATCGTCATGATTATTTGAAGTTCTACCAATTGCCCAACAGTAATTGTTTTCCCACGGTTTGCTATTTTTCTCGAGAGAAGCCACTAGTAAAACCTATGGCCCTCGGGTCTCTTTTCATCATATTTGCCTTTGCAATCTATTTTCCTTTGCATTTATTTTCAGATCTATTAAACCAAAAATACAAAAATACCTTGCTATAATTTATTTGTTCCACGATCTATTTATCCTATCAACCACTTTTTACCTCACGTTATTTGCCTATCTTGAGGCGCCGTACCCGAAAGGGATTGACAACCCCTTTAACATGTCGGGTTGCGAGTATTTGTTATTTGTGTGCAGGTGCTGTTTACGTGGTGTGAGGAGGTTCTCCTACTGGTTCGATAACCTTGGTCTCATCACTGAGGGAAATACCTACCGTCGCTATACTGCATCATCCCTTCCTCTTTGGCGAAATAAAGACGGAGTTCTAGCAGATATAATGCTCCACTCGGAGCACCCCCCAGGTGCTTTCCTGGCCCACTGGATGTCTTCTGGCCCAAAACAATAAACAAAAAATCTTGCTGCGTTTGGACTCCGTTTGGTATTGATTTTCTGCAATGTAAAAAATATGCAGAAAATAGCAACTGGCACTAGGCACTATGTCAATAGGTTAGTACCAAAGAATGATATAAAATATAAAATGATTGTAAAACATCCAAGAATGATAATATAATAGCATGGAACAGTAAAAAATTATAGATACATTAGAGATGTATCATGTCCCGGCATGGCTGGTTGGCGCTGATGGTACATTCACTATCAGTGCCACCCTCGATGACAATAGGAAATCGCAGTCGTTGCCTTCCCGTGGGCGAATATTGATGTGTTTTCCTGGCAACCATCTGATATCCCCGGTGTTCCTAGGGAGGTAATCGAGCACCACCTTGTTGTCTGCCCACATGCCCGACCTGTCAAGCAGAAGGTCCGGAAGCAAGCTTTGGAGCGGTAGCAATTCATTGCCGAGGAGATCAAGAAACTTGAGGCATCTGGTCTGGTCAGAGGGGTACTGCATCCAACTTGGTTAGCAAAACCTGTGGTGGTACGCAAGGCTAATGGGAAACGGAGGCTTTGCATAGATTTTACGGATTTGAACAAGGCATGCCCGAAGGACTCATTTCCCTTGCCACACATCGAGCAGATTGTGGATTCCACCACCGGGTGTGACCTACTTTGCTAATCTGCTCAAGATCAACCTGAAGCTGAACCCGGAGAAGTGCATGTTTGGCGTTCCTTCCGGCAAGCTACTTGGCTTCTTTGTGTCCCATCGGGGAATAGAGGCCAACCCCGACAAGATCAAGGCTATCGAGTAGATTCAAGCACCCAAGACAGTTAAGGACGTTAGGCGTTTGACTAGATGTGTTGCCGCGCTTAACATGTTCATTTCCAAGTCTGCCGAGCGCGCCTTGCCGTTCTTCAAAATCTTAAAGAAGGCAGGACCTATGGAGTGGACCCTGGAGGCAGATGTTGCGCTACAAGATTTGAAGACCTATCTTTCCTCTGCGCCCACTTTGGTTACTCCCAAACCACAAGAGCCATTGCTGATATTCTTAGTGGCAACTAAACAAGTGGTTAGTGCAGCACTAGTGGCACAGCGGGAAGTGGATGAAGTGGTAGCCACAACCATTCTCCCCTCTGGAAAGGAAAGCGAGTACGTCCTGGCAAGGCCAGATGTAGTTCAAGACAAGGGAGAGCAAGGTAGAAGAAACGGTCCCAAGGTTGAGGCAAGAAATAAAGTGTGTCGGTGTACAAAAGTAGGGGCCTAGATTTTGACCCCTTTACTTGTGCACGAGCAGTCAGAGCCGCCTACCACGGCCGCACATGAGCCAGGCAAGGGAGGGAAGCCGGAGAAAAGCCAAGGCCGCAGGGACAAGCAAAGCAAAACAACAAAGGACCAAGACCACAAGGGTTGCACGGGCAATACAGGTTGCCCCAACAAGGACCCTTGCTGAGGGCAGCCCCAGCAGCCCCGACAAGATCCTTGTCGGGGCAGCTCGTCCACACCCACTGGGCAAACCACCTTCGAGCCCACCAACGCTGAGCAGTCGCGTCGGGACAGGGTTCGGGAGGCACCTCCGTGGTGGCATGCAGATCTTTGTGAAGACATAGAACAATCAAGGCCAAATGGGGATAGGAAGGCGGCCATCCCCATCGAAGAAACCCACAGGATCCCCCGGCAAGATCCTTGCCGGGGAAGCCGGCGCACCACGGCAATGCCCTTGCCGGGCCACCCGGCAAGACCGTCACCAAGCATCCCAGCAAGGCCACCGCCAGGCCCGCACCAGCCAGGTTCCTAGTGCCGTTCGTGCGCAGCCGCCAACCCAACCAGCTGGGCAGGCACCTGCGTGGCAGCATGCAGACCTTCGTGGAGGCTCCACCACCGCGCCACCTCAGCTGCCTGCCTGCCTACGTGGCGCTGCATGCGTTGCTGGCCGGGGGCGCGTTGAAGCCAGGAGGGGCGGCGACGGATGGGACGGGCCTCACCCCCGTCCCCCAATAAAGTGACGGACACCTAAGCCCCGCATTTAATGCATCTTGTCCTGTAATACTAGCGATAACCTCGCAACACTGTAGCACTTTCCACCTCCTGTGTGCCACTGTGGCAGCCCCTTTCGCCTATAAAAGGAGGCCCATGGCATACTGAGAAGGGATTCGGCTCTTTTGAACCTCACAGCACCCAAATCTAGTTCGAGATCTCAAGAGCACTCATACAACCACCAAAGCAGGATCATAGGGTTTTACGCATCTTTGCGGCTCGAACCTGGGTAAATCCTCTGTGTGCCATCCCCTAGTCCCGCTCTTCTCACGATTCCACGCCCCGCAACAGCAGAAGGGATTCCAGTGATCCCATAGGTGTCGTTTCCCACCGACATCTTTGGCGCGCCAGGTAGGGGGCAACGATATTGCGAGAATCTTGCCTAGGGGTAGGCCTGGCGGTTCATCATCGCCGCAGCATCTGTAGAGTAGGCGACCAAGAGGGCGGCGCTGCCCGTTGGCGTGAAGGATGCCGAGGCGGCGACGAAAGAGCTAAGTCATGCTAAACTTTAAGTTTTTATCCTTAAATATAAGGTTGTTTTCCCCGACGGTTCTGCCTATGTATGGGAAACATGTACACGAAGGGGCCCTCCTGCGATTGGCAACGCCCTTGTTCTGTTTCGAGCCCGCTCAACAGTTCGAGCGGCCGCGTCGAGAGCGGCTGGGTAGCCTTCCACCACCAGCCATGCTCTCATTTCTGACTCGAGTCAAGCTCGACAGATCGGGCGGCCGCGCTGGTGGCGGTAAGGTGCTTCGCGGGCGGCAAGCATGCCCGGCAGGCTAATGGGGATCCGTCCTCAGGGAGCCACCCCGGGTTATGCGTCGACAAGCTTACCCAATCGACATAGGGCATACATACAAAGGAGAACCTAACCGGAGAATAACATGCATAGTTTCAGGGGTACTGCAGAGTCATATTACATAAATTGCCGCCGCGGTTCTAACTAAAGATATCATTTGTCTTGGTCATGGACCTGCAGCGGCGGTAAGAAATGAAGTGCTCAGTCCCGGCGTTGGCCCTCCAACCTCTTGATCTTGTTGATGCGGCTGAGGATGGGCTGGATACACCCGTTGAGCGCTGCAATGTCAGCATCCTCCGGCAAGCTCTTTAGCACCGCTCCAAAGTCGAGGTCAGGATGCCAGTGCGCTATCTTGACGAGCACCCTGGTGATGACCCCCTGGCAAAGAATCCGGGATTCTTCGGCAAGGGAGGCCGCCCGGTTGGAGTGGAGCCGCTCCAAGGCGCCAACGACCCTCTCAAAGTATATGGTCAGGCTGGCGTTGGGGCTCAGGTTCGCTTGCGGGGCGTACTCCATGCCCGGCACCCCCATAATGGCCAGCTGGTCGGCGACCGAGTTTGCGATGGTGGCAAGGTGCTCAAGCTAGCGTTTCTCGTCTGCCTTGTGATCCTTGAGGTTGGCGGTCTCGTTCTTCAGCAGCTGCTTCTCCATCTCCAGCTCCTTTGTCAGGAGTCCCTCCCGGGTCAAGACCCCCGACAGCACCTCCTCGAGGTCTCCCAGCTTCTTCTTGAGATCTTTGATGGAGGCATTGGCTTTGGAGAGCTCTCCAGACTTGCCAATGATCTCGCCCTGCGCCTCTGTCAGGGTGCTGTTGAGCGTGTCCTTCTCGCGGGACAGCTTTAGAGTTTGATCCTCCAGCTCCTTCACCTTGCCGGCGTGAGCCTGAGCAAGGGTGTTGAGTGCCTCCTGATGCCTCCGCTCCAGCTCCTGGGTCTGCTGTAGGACAAGCTTGTCCACTTCTTCATCTTTGCCGCAGAGAATGGTGGCGAGCTTCTCCTCGCGCGTGGCAAGGTCCTCCTCATGGGTCTTCAGAGCGGCCTCGTACTGGGACCGGACGGCTGCAGCCTCGTCGGTCAGCTTCTTTGCCATCTCCTGGGCCTTCTCGATGTCGGCCAGCCTCATAGTGAGCTCCAGGTCGCGCCTGGCCAGCTCACCCTGAGCGGCCTTCAGCTCATCCTGAGCCTGGCGCTACCAACCCTGGGCCTCGGTGACGCGCTCCTCAAAATCTGCCTCCACTTTCTCCACCACCGCCGTCTTGGACTTGGCCTTGTCCAGGCGAGCGCGGTGGAGAGCCTGGAGTTTCCGGAAGCTGGCATCCATGGCCCGGAGCATCCGCTCCTCCTTGGAGCCATCGCCATCGACGCTCGGCTCATCAATGATGTCAAGACCGGCTCCAGCGAGCACCTCATTCTCAAACAGTTCCCCCTCGACGGGGGCTCTGAAGCTTGACGCGCCTGGAAGGTGTACAAAGAGGTCATCGCCCACCTTCAGGTACTTGCCGGAGCCAGAGGCGGCGGAGCAGGGGGGCTGATCGTCGACCACTGCCTCCTCGGCAGTGGCCTCGCCGATTCCCTCGGCAGGTCCCTTGCCGGGCTCCTCGGCACGCTCCTTGTCGGAGCCTTCAGTGGGCCCCTTGGCGGCGTCCTCGGTGGCGTCCCTGGCACTCTCCTCGGCAGCAATCTTCTCCGCCTCAGCCGTGGCCTCTGTGGCAACATCCTCGATGGTGGTGTCGATGTCCTCCGAAGAAGGGCCTGGACACCAAGAAAGAGACGGGTGGAGCCAAGATCGAAAGCCGATGAGGAAAGGCGGAAGAGAAGAATGTAAAAAGAAAAAAACGGGTAGCCTACCTGTGCCAGGCCGAGGGGCGGAAGCTTTTTCCCCGCCAAGGTCCGGCGCCGAATGGACGCCACCAGCGCCTGCGTTCTCCTCCTCCTCCTCCGTGTGCATGACCTTGGGGCTCGGTGCCCTTGCAGGGGACGCCCCTCAGGGCAGTGTGGTTGACGGGGGAGGCACGATAGGAGAAGCCCTTTGTGGCTCCCCTTGGTGTTGCTCCTCTCCAGCACCCATGACATGGTTAGCACTGAAGCATCACGCATAACTCACGTTGATGGAGGGCGGGTGGTGGACTCACGCTGGGGGCTGGGCTGGGGGCTGCTGTCCGGGCTACTCGACACCACCACTGGCATGTCGGAGGTGCCTGCCAGGGGCTGGCTACTCGCTGACGATCGGGCCCTCTTCATCCTCTAGGCCAACGTCTCCACATCCCTGCAAAATGAAGGCAAGTGAGTAACGCCGTCAGGAGATGTGCGAGGAATGTGGGAGGAAAGCGGAGGCTTACTCGTCATTTCCTTCCTCCTCCTCCTCTGGTGCCTTCCTTTTCCTCGCCGGGCTGGGTGACCCGGAGTATCTGTCCGGGCTGAGGGCCCGAAGTCAAAGGCAACCCCCGTGCCAATGCCTGCCGGCGGCGAGGAAGGCGATGGCGTCTGAGCACGCCTGGACGACGAGGAAGCAGGTGTCCTCCTCCTCGCTGCCTCGGCTTCCGCCGCCTTCTCCGTCACTGCGGCCCTTGTCTGGCGCGTCGCCGCTCCCTGCGCCAGCCGCAGCTGCACGGCCTGGCCAGGGCAAACCGGCTCGCCGGAGGCAGCCCGCCGCAGTACTCGCCCCCTCCCGGTGGCCGGAGGGACGGAGGCTGCAATATCCTCCTCCTCATCTTCCTCTGAAGCCCCCTCGATGACGTCCTCAACCAGGGGGGCCCTGGCGCCAGCACCGCTGGCCTCCCTAGTGGCCGTCGCCCACCGGGAGAGGTCCTCCTCCTCCGCTTCCGCCACGGCACTGTCCACCGTGCCGCCGGCGCTGCCGGCCTCCACGGCGAGCCTCACCGACTCCTCGACAAGCCTCGCATCCTGCAACCTGCGGGCGATGTAGTCCAACTCCACCTGAGAAGTGTCCCAAACAAGCCGTGGCTCGTCGGTGACATATGCCTCATGCAAGGTGTCGAAAAACTCCTGCACCCTGAGCTCGTCAGGCTCGACCCAGCTCGGGTCAAGGCCATGCGCATTAAAAAGGGGCATCATGGCAATGATATCCGACTAACCAGAGTTGTTGCTGAGCGGGACCACCCCCGTCGGCAACTTGAAGACGTGCTCCTTGTCCACCTTGCCGGCCTTCGCGACAGCTCTTGCCACCTTGCTGGACCGCTCCACCTCTCCCTCTTCATTAACCTCAAGCTGGAAGGTTCGCTGGCAGAGATGAGCATGCCTCAACACTGTCAGGTTATGGTCAAGGCCGGGGCGAAGCCGCATGATATCAGCAACATTCACAAAAAGCCAAGCCGGCCTCCCCTTATCGTGCAGAGGGGCAATCCGGCGACGGATGAAGTCAGCACCAGTCATTTCAAGGGTGAGCCCGGCCCGGGTAAGCCTGAGGATCCTGGTGGTGGCGATCGTGAGCTTCTCATCGTTGACGTCGACGTCGCCCCAGTCCTTTCCACGGCCCGGCGCCACCTAACGGATCTCAGAGAACACCGGCGGGTTCTCGTCCTCGATATAACACCACCGGCCCAGCCACTCTTCCCACCTATCCTTCATGGCGCCGTTCGGGCATGCTCCCTTGGCCCTTGGGATCCAAGCGACGCTGCCGGTGATGGCGCCTCCCTATTGGATCCGGGGGGAGAAATAATGACGGAAGAGCGCCGTGCTGGGATGCACCCTGATGAAGCCCTCACAAAGTTGTGCAAAAAGGGCCATACACGTCACGAAATTTGGGGTGAAGTCTAGGAGGCGGAAGCCGAAGGTGTACATGATATCCTTGAAGAAATCAGAGAAAGGGGGACAGAGCCCATAGGAGAAGTAGTCGACGAAGAAAGGGTACCGATTTGGGGAAGGCCCAACACTGGCGGGGACGACGCGTGTGGCCGGATGCCCCGTCGTCTCTCCCCCCGTCTGCACGCCCCACAGGACCTTGAAGTACTCCCGGAGCATGGGCACATCGACCGTCGAGGGGAAAAGGGCGAACTGCTCCCGTCGCACCGCGAGCTTTCTCTTCGACGGCTCCGCCGTGCCGGCATCCTTGGCTGCCCCCTTTCCTTTGGAGGATTTGGGTGCCATTGCTATGAGGGAAAGCAGGGGAGGGCAGAAGCGTATCGGCGATGAGCGGGAGTGGAGGGCTCGAGGAAGAAGAAGAGGGGCGGCGGTTTCCAAATGGAGGGAGGTGCAGGAAAGGGGAAAAGTGAGCAGCGCGCCCGCGGTTATCCCTTTTTTATGGGGAAAACGCGAGCCGCCTCCTCTCCCATTAACTGCGACGCGACACATGCGTGCGGTCGCCATCCCACGCATGCCCCCCACGTCACGCATGCATGACCCCAGCTTTTGACCCCTTTACTTGTGCATGGGCAGTCAGAGCCGCCTGCCACGGCCGCACATGAGCAAGGCAAGGGAGGGAAGCCGGAGAAAAGCCAAGGCCACATGGACAAGCAAAGCAAAACAACAAAGGACCAAGACCACAAAGGTTGCATGGGCAATACAGGTTGCCCCATTAAGGACCCTTGCCGAGGGCAGCCCCAGCAGCCCCAGCAAGATCCTTGCTGGGCCAGCTCATCCACACCCACTGAGCGAACCACCTTCGAGCCCACCAACGCTGAGCAGTCGCGTTGGGACAGGGTTCGGGAGGCACCTCCGTGGTGGCATGCAGATCTTTGTGAAGACATAGAACAATCAAGGTCAAATGGGGATAGGAAGGCGGCCGTCCCCACCGAAGAAACCCACAGGATCCCCCGACAAGATCCTTGCCGGGGAAGCCGGTGCGCCACGGCAAGGCCCTTGCCGGGCCACCCGGCAAGACCGTTGCCAAGCATCCCGGCAAGGCCACCGCCAGGCCCGCACCAGCCAGGTTCCTACTACCGTTCGTGCGCAGCCGCCAACCCAACCAGCTGGGCAGGCACCTGCGTGGCAGCATGCAGACCTTCGTGGAGGCTCCACCACCGCGCCACCTCAGCTGCCTGCCTGCCTACGTGGCACTGCATGCGTTGCTGTCCGGGGGGGCGTGTCGAAGCCAGGATGGGCGGCGACGGACGGGACGGGCCTCACCCCCATCCCCCAATAAAGTGACGGACACCTAAGCCCCGCATTTAATGCATCTTGTCCTGTAATACTAGCGATAACCTCGCAACACTGTAGCACTTTCCACCTCTTGTGTGCCATTGTGGCAGCCCCTTTCGCCTATAAAAGGAGGCCCATGGCATACTAAGGAGGGATTTGGCTCTTTGGAACCTCACAGCACCCAGAGCTAGTTCGAGATATCAAGAGCACTAATACAACCACCAAAGCAGGATCA
The DNA here is from genome assembly GCF_018294505.1 of Triticum aestivum. Lineage (NCBI taxonomy): Eukaryota > Viridiplantae > Streptophyta > Magnoliopsida > Poales > Poaceae > Triticum > Triticum aestivum. The sequence continues at coordinate 241,419,634 of NC_057804.1, forward strand.
TAGGGTTTTACGCATCTTTGCGGCCTGAACCTGGGTAAATCCTCTGTGTGCCATCCCCTAGTCCCGCTCTTCTCACGATTCTGCACCCCGCAACCGCAGAAGGGATTCCAATGATCCAATAGGTGTTGTTTCCCACCGACAAAGTGGTGCAGCACCAAGTATACTTCGTCAGCTCCCTATTGCAGGGGGCTAGGTCAAGGTACTCTGGCGTGCAAAAGTTGATTTTTGGCCTCATCATGGTCTCAAGGAAACTGCGCCACTACTTTCAAGCCCACGAGATCACGGTTATCGCCCGCTTTCCTTTGCAACACATACTCAGAAACCTCGAGGCCATCGCAGGATAGTGGAGTGGGCCTGGGAGTTATCCAGTTTTAGTCTGAAGTTTGAGAGTACATCAACTATTCAGAGCAGAGCAGTGGCATAATTCATTTCAGAATGGACACCAACCCCTGATGAAGAAGTGTTAGAGACACTTATCCCCGACAAGGAGGCACCCCAAGATTGGATTATGTATTTCGATGGCGCCTTCTCCCTACAAGGTGCAGGGGTTGGCATACTTCTCACTGCCCCCACTGGGGAACACCTTAAGTACATCGTCCAAATGCATTTCCCCTTGGGAGAAGGCAACCAACAATACTGCAGAGTACGAGGGGCTCCTTTCCAGGCTCAGGTTTGCAACAAAACTGGGAATCAAGAAGCTGATCATTCGTGGAGACTCGCAACTTGTGGTGAGACAACTAAACAAGGATTACTGAAGCCCATTGATGGAGGCATACGCTGAGGAAGTGAGAAAGTTGGAGGAGTGCTTTGACGGATTGCAAACAGAGCATGTACCCCGTGCGGAAAACAACATTGCTGATCATCTGTCGAAGTGCGTTGTGCAAAAACTCTCTGTGGAACCAGGGACTTTTGTTCTCCATCTGACTCAGCCCTCCGTATCCCCAGCAACAATGTCCAGAATGAGGAGGAAAATGGCTCCTCTCCTCTCCTCTCCTCTCCTCTCCCATCTGCTTCCACCACAGGTTGACCAACGATGGTGATCTCTCCCCTGGCATTGCGGTCGCGGCTCAGGTGCGTCAATGTTTTGGTTCCTCGGTGCACTTCTCCCCCTCTGGATCGCACAAAGAGTTCTTCTTGGTGGCTCATTTCTCCTCTGCAAGTTTTCCCCTCAATGAAGACTCCGTGGCCATTGCTTTACAATGTTGCATTGGGGGGAACCCTTCGGGTCTCAAGGTTTTACATCTCTCTGGAAGAAGATATAGGTTCTCTATGGCCTCCAATAAGGTTGGACATTACATTTATGGTCTCAAGGACAGAATCTGGCCTGACTTTGTGTGCCATTTCAATCTATTTCAACCCAATTCTAATGGACATTTGGTACCTGATTCTTTGTGGCATCTTGATGATCATATCACTGATGTGGCCGCTCGTTCACCTATGGCTATTAAATCCAAATATAAGTTCACAAAGCAGGCTACTATTGATCAACCTTCATCCTATTTGGAGCTTGCAAAATTTGGTATATTGTCCAAAGATGTAGGGGTCACTCCTCTTGATACCTCGCCGGAGAGATCGCCAGCGACAAGAAGGTCACCGGAGCGGATGCTGCATGATTCTAATCTTGGTCAACCATTAATTGCAAGCAATTACCCACTTGCCTCATCTGCGGGTATTACTTTTGGCAGTTTCCAACCTTGCAATATTGAGAGAATTAATGACATTAATTACAGATTCCAAGGTTGTCGGTTTTATGAGAATATCTGGGACAAAATTCCGAATTTTATGTTATTCCATATTCGTGCTCAACGTCTTTTTGGATATTTGGATGCTCACATTAAGACTATTTGGTCTCTAGACTCGATTCCTCCTATGGATTACATTCATGGCAGGCTTAATTTGTGCTCCGCATGCCATTCTATGGGTCACCAGGCCGCTTTATGTCCGAATATTACTTGCCCAGAGTGTCTTAATGACATTTGTTCTTGCGTTCTCCCGGTCAAATAGAGTAATGCAAATGGGCCTACTCGTGACTTGGGCCTGCAGCATGGCTCGCTTTCTCAGGCCTACTCTATATGCGGCTCTAATAAGCACATATTTTTCAAGTGTCCAGCTTACCTCAAATGTGATCGGTGCTTCTTCTTAGGCCACACTAGACATAATTGCTTTGATCCAACTGCCAAACAATATTTTTGGCGGCCCAAAGATGGAAAGGGCTCGGTGATTGGAAAATTAACCGCAACTTTTGGTCAGGATATTTCTATGAAAGGCAAGTCTCCCATTTTTATTGATAATGAGACGCAATTGGCATCCAAAAATATTTCTGCTACATCCACGTTGGGAAACGATGCTCTAATTGATCCTCGTCTGGTCAAATCAACCACTGCTGGGATTCTTTCCACATATCAGCATTTACTTATCTCACCTGCCTTTCGACCCCCCACTCCGCACACTCGATCTGCTGCCGTCCATCGCTCTCGTACTGGTGGGCAATGCCACGTGGACTCATCCTACAACCAAGGACGGCGCTCCAAGAATGAAATTTGGGTTCCCAAGCCCTCCCGGCTGGCTGTCGATACGCATTCCTCCTCACCCTATGTGCCCTCCTCTGCTCGTCTGTAGACGCCCCCGCCACCAACAATGGCCAACTTCCCCATCAACATCGTCCCTTACCTCCCGGAGGGCATGACGGTGGAGCTTGGTCCGCCTGATCGGAAGGTGCGGAGCGATATGGCGGTTAGTGCGGTGCCTCCTTTCCGCCATGATTTCTTGGCAATCGCTGAAGCTAACAGGTTCATCCCGCAACATCAGAAAGCAGCTCTCAGGGATACTATCCAAGGTTTGCTCCATGAATCTCACTTCTTCCCCACTGAAGTCGAAGCTCATCCATTAGGAATTGGCATTTTTGGATTTGATGATTCTTTGATCCGTGATTCTTTTGTGGGCACCACGTTTGAGCTAGATGAGTTTCAAGCAGAGGAACATACTGTTATCTCGTTTGTCTCCCATGATGCTGCGCTTAACATGTGTCTCACCATTTTTGGGCCTGAGATTTGGATTCTATATGTTGGGTTCCCGTATGATTATCAAACTCAGCACTATTTGCACAAGTCTGTGGATACTTTTGGTACTTTGATTGAGTGTCATAACCCACGAGGTGACAGAAGGTTTGTTCTGCTCAAAGCTAGGGTCATCCATCTTCGATTGGTGCCTAAAACTATTGTGATGAGGCAGATTGGAGGGGCTCGTCACAGCTGTACGGTTGCGGTCACCATGCTGCGTAGCAGCGATTGGAATGCACACTTACCAGAAGTGCCACCGGTCGGAGAAGATCCCCCTCCAGATGATGGTGTCCCTCATCCTCTCTTTGGGGAAGGTCTAACTGCTGAGCAGATTTACCAGGCTCAACTCCACAAATGGATGGCCCAAAATGTGGCAGCTGATCTAGCCAACAATGCTGCTAACAATGAAGCTGATGATGTCGTGGTTGATCAAGGTAAAAACTTGCAGTTTCAGGCGAACTGGGGTGCTTGGCCTGCCCCCACCCCACCTGCGGTCTATAACTTTCAGGCATGGCTTGCAAGTGAAGGCCTTCAGGTTGCTGACGGTATGCTTCCAGAGAACAACATTCAAGACAGACCTGCCATGGCTTGGAATGATTCTATCTCTCAGCACAGTAGCTCTAGTTACAGTGTTAACTCTGATGGATTTGTTCTAGTACCTATTAACCTGCTGAATTCTCTGTGGAGAAACAAAAATTCTATCGCTGTCAGTGCTACTAAGGCTCCTGCACAACCTGCTCCAACACTTCATATTGATCTCTCCCTCAATAACTCTGGTCTGCATTTATCATGGTCTGATCAGGGAAACATGGTTGCATCTCTGCTCCTTCATAACGCTAGACCAGCGAGACAGATTTCCTCTTTTCTTATGCAGGCTGTCAGGCCTATTTTGGCATCTTTCTGTCCTTGGAGTTCAGGTCTGGGATTCAGAGACAACCTGAATGTCCATGTTCAGGTGTCTGACCACAATGGCTCACTTATTGTCATTGTAGAACATCAAGTCATTGGTGAGAATGCTGATGCTATCACCAATATGCAGTGCTGGACAATCATTGATGCTGTCAACCTGGATGCCATGCCTACCCTCATGCCGAGCAATTCCTCTTTGCAGTTAGTTTCTCCTACTGATGACAAATCTTTGGTGGCTCTTAATGACAACAATGCAACTGCTAGTTATCATGTAAAAATACAGGTCCCTGAATCTGCAGTTAGCCTTCGGCGCAGTGCACGCTCAAAGAAGTACGATGGCTTCCGAGTCCCTGCTCTCTCTAACACTAAGAAGAAAGCATCCAAGGTTAAACCAAGGCACACTCCAGCGGCTCCTTCTTCCGTTGTTATAATGGAAATTGAGGATGATGAGGTGCCTCCTCCCACTTCTATCCAGGTGATCCAGCAAGTGGGCGTGCAATGCGCCATTCCTGCGGAGGAGCTGACTGAAGATGCGCTCATGGCCTCTCCTGCTGCGGGGTCGTCCTCCTCTGCTTAATTTACTTCTGTTTCGCGTCTCATGGGTCTTTTGGTTAATTGGAACATTTTATGTTGGAACATTCGCGGGTTGAATTCTGGCGACAAACATTTAGCTCTGTCTAATGCTATCGCTGCTAGTGGCTGTTCGTTTTATGTCTGCAAGAAACTAAGAAACCTGTTATTGATCATGCGTTCATCAAAACATGTTGCCCTTGTCGTTTTGATCAGTTTGCTTTTGTTCCTTTGCGTGGGGCTTCGGGTGGGATTGTCACCATCTGGAATAGTGCTGTTTTTACTGGTACGGTTATTGCTTCAGAGGAATTTGCCCTGGTCATCAGATTTCAATCCACGCAATCCTCACAATCCTGGACTCTCGTGAATATTTATGGACCCTGCCAGGGTGACCCACGCACAACTTATACCAATTGGTTGTTCTCCTTAAATATTTCGACTAATGAAGATTGGCTTCTCGTGGGGGACTTCAACTATATCCGCAGCCCAGATAACCGTAATAAACCGGGAGGAAATAAAAATTATATGATCACATTTATTGATTTCATACGATCACAAAGTTTGGTTGAATTGCCAATCAAGGGCCGCACTTTTACATCGAGTAACATGCAACAGGATCCCCTCTTAGAACAGCTTGACTGGTTCTTTACTTCTTGTAATTGGACACATGCTTACCCCAATACCATTGTCAAACCTTTAGGTAAACCTGTGTCAGAACACATCCTGTGTGTTATCACAATCGAAACAACAATCCCACGGAGTAAACTTTTCCGGTTCGAACCGTACTGGATTGAGCACCCTGGTTTCATGGAAACTGTCCAAGCAGCTTGGGATAAGCCAGTCACAGCGACCAACAGTGCAACTATCCTCTGCAGAAAATTCAAGCACTTGCGTCAATGTCTGAAATGTTGGAGCAAGAACATCTCCCGCCTATCCATTTCCATTAACAACTCCAATAAGGCTTTGGCTGATTTGGATGGAATTGAAAACAGAAGGAGGCTGACCATTCCTGAGACCAATTTTCGAACTATCCTCAAAGCCCACATTTTGCAACTTCTATCATACCAGAAACAATATTGGAAGAAAAGGTGCACCATTCGTGGGGTTCGTTTTGGTGATGAGGACTCCAAGTTTTTCCAGGCCATGGCGTCAGAAAGATGCAGAAGGAATAATATCGCCTCCCTCACCCTCCAAGATGGCACGGTTGCTGAAGATCATGCAAGCAAGGAGTCTGTCATATTTCATTCCTTCAAAAAAGGCTGGGTACCTCATCCAAGCATGAGATGAAATTTAATCTTGCTAGTATTATTAAGAGGGTTGATGGTCTTGACACTCTAACTGTACCATTCACAAGGCAGGAGATTGACCTAGTTATCAAAGAAATACCGGCCGACAGGGCACCAAGACCGGATGGATTTAATGGCTCATTCCTCAAATCTTGTTGGCACATAATAAAAGAAGACTTCTATGCTTTATGTGATCAGTTCTTTGATGGAGGACTCAATCTTGAGAGCATTAATGATGGTTATATTACTCTCATCCCCAAAGTTGCCGCACCACAAGGAGTTAATGACTTCCGACCAATCACTCTTCTTAATTGCTTTCTTAAAGTCATCACTAAACTCCTGGCTAATCGGTTGCAAAAAGTTATTTTGAACATCATACACCGCAACCAGTATGGTTTTTTGAAAAAAGGTCCATCCAAGACTGCCTTGCGTGGGCATTTGAATATATGTATCAATGCCAAAACTCTAAGCAACCAATTGTTTTGCTTAAGTTGGACTTCGCCAAAGCGTTCGATACCATAGAACATGAGGCCATGATTGAAATTATGAAGAACATGGGATTCAATGATAAGTGGTTGGGCTGGATCAAATACATTTTCTCCTCGGGCAAATCCTCTGTTCTCCTTAATGGAGTACCAGGTCGTCAATTCCATTGCAAATGTGGTGTTCAACAGGGGGATCCCCTGTCCCCCCTCATCTTTGTCCTTGCCGCTGACCTACTTCAAGCGGCTATAAATGATTCTTATAAGAGAAATGATTTGAAACTGCCTTTCAATTGACCCAACCAAATAGAATATCCGGTCATACAGTATGCTGACGACACAATCATGTTATTACCGGCCTGTGCTGATCAAGCTACTTTAGTCAAGCAAATTCTAACTGATTATGCAACTTCCATTGGGCTCAAAATCAACTTCCACAAGTCCACACTTGTTCCTCTGAATTGTGATGCTGCCACTGCTCAACATATTGCTCAAATATTTGGTTGTGTGATTGGAAAACTACCTTTCACTTACCTAGGCCTAACCATGGGTACTTCGAAACCAACGGTACAAGATCTAATGCTCTAGTCTGTGGAGTTGAAAGACGTCTATCCTCCACCTTGTCGATGATATCTTACGGAGGCAAATTGTCGTTGTTGAATTCTGTCATCACGTCCTTAATTATCTTTGCGTTGTGCACTCTGAAATTACCGCCAAAGATCATTGACCTTCTTGACAAAATCAGAAGGAAAGCCCTTTGGACCAAGAAAACGGGTGAGGGAGACAAGTGCAACTCTCTGGCCTCCTGGCAAATGGTATGCCGCCCTAAAGATTGTGGAGGCCTCGGGGTTCTGGACGTTAAAACCCAAAGTGATGCATTGCTCATGAAATGCCTACATAAATTCTACAATCATTGGGATGTGCCATGGGTGGACTTGATTTGGTCTACTTACTATGTGGACAAAATCCCTCATGCCTCAGACACGTGTGGTTCATTCTGGTGGAAAGACATTCTCAAACTTACTCCAGCTTATCGAGGCATCTCCCATGTGGTTGTTCACTCGGGGGACACGGTCCTCATGTGGAAAGATCTTTGGCTTGATGAGGTACTGGCAGAATCACACCCACGTGCATTTTCTTACGTCAAACTTGAAGATATCTCAGTTAGAAACTTTCTTGGGAGCCAAAATCTCAATGAAACCTTCAACCTTCCCCTCTCCATGCAAGCCCATGATGAGCCGAGACATATCCAGGAAATCACAACACATGTTGGTAACCAGGTTGATGAGGTTGAGAGGGATCAGTGGTGTTATGCCTGGGGGTCTGACGTCTATACGGCCAAAAGTTACTACAAATTCTATTTTCGAGATGTGTCAGCTCACAAAGCTTACAAATGGCTTTGGAAACCTTCCGCCACAATGAAAATCAAAGTCTTTGGGTGGCTACTTCTCTCTGATTGTCTTAACACAAGGAATATGCTAAAGAGAAGAAGCTATAATATTGGAGACAACTATGGATGCATCCTCTGCGGTAGTAATGATGAGGAAACTCTTGAGCATATGATCTTTCACTGCCCATTCAGCAAGGTTTGTTGGGACACTTTGCATATCCACTGGGCTACACAAGGAGATAGATTATTTTGGATCCAAGAAGCCAAAACTGCTTGGAACAACCCAATGTTCATGGAGATTTTCCTTTATGCCTCTTGGAGCCTGTGGAAAGAGAGGAATAATAAACATTTTAGAGGCATTACTCCTTCTATCAGATCGTGGGCCACTAGATTCAAAGAAGACTTCTCCCTCCTTATTCATAGGGCCAAGGAGAGTCACAGAGGGTTTGTTCCCTCTTTCCTAGAGTATTTTGTACATCCGTAGGGTAGTCCTTTACCTTACTCACCCACCTAACACTCTATTTTATATCATGGCCATGGATGTAAGGTTATGATCTTGTAAGAACCTTTTGATACTTTAATTAATTTACACAGTAGGAGCCTCTCCTACTGTTTCAGGTGTCAAAAAAAAGAAAGAGGAGGAAACTGGACTCCGACAAGCCTCTCGCGGCAAAGCCTCCCGAGGCCCCTGACAGAGAGCTTGGCGGGAACAACTCCCCTTTGATCGCTGAGCTGCACTCTCCCGCCAGACCACCGGTCCCCGCAGTCGAGGAATGCACTCCCACGAATGAGGAGGTGTCGCTAGTCCTCGTTGTCGAGCCTCAGGCTACAACTTGGGCGCGACACATAATCCATTTTCTCCAAACTGGACAAATTCTCGAAGAGCAAGAAGAAGCTGAAAGAGTAGCCCGGAGGGCCTATATGTATCAGTTCGTTGACGACATGCTGTACAGAAGAAGGCCCAACGGTGTAAAATTGAAGTGCATTTGCCGGGAAGAAGGAAAGGAACTGTTGGCAGAGCTACACAAGGGTATGTGCGGCTCATACATCGGATCGAGGGCTCTGGTTGGAAAAGCCTTCTGGCAAGGATTTTACTGGTCCACGACCCTCCAAGATGTAGTTGAGTTGGTCATCAAATGTGAAGCCTGCCAGTTCCACTCCAAGAATATCCATCAGCCTTCCCAAGCTCTCTAGACGATCCCTTTATCATGGCCCTTCTCGGTTTGGGGACTCAACATCTTGGGCCCCTTCCCCCATGCTACCGGGGCTTTGAGTTCTTGTTCATCACCATCGACAAGTTCACAAAGTGGCCAGAAGTGGAGCCCGTGAGAAAGGTGACCGCACAGTCAACTATCAAGTTCTTTTAAGGATTGGTGTGCCTCTTCGGGGTCCCCGCCCGGATCATCACCGACAATGGCACCCAATTCATGAGCCGCACCTTCATGCAATACATTCATGCCCTCCGAAGCAAAATCTCATTTGCCTTTGTTGCTCATCCAAGGAGCAATGGGTAGGCCGAGAGGGCGAATGCCAAAGTGCTGTGAGGACTCAAGACGAGAACATTCGATAAGCTGCGAAAGTATGGCAGGCGATGGATCGACAAGCTGCCGGTGGCTCTTTGGTCCCTCAGGACGACACCAAATCGAGCTACTAGGCAGACTCCCTTCTCCCTAGTCTATGCGGCAGAAGCAGTTATCCCCACGAAACTCATTTACGGGTCACCTCGAGTACTTGACTATGATGAAGTAGTGCAAGAATGGCAACGGCGTGATGATGCTGCGCTACTTGAGGAGAACCATCTCTGGGCTGCTACGCGTGCTGCATGCTACCAGCAAGCCATGCGTCACTATCACAGCCGCATGGTTCGTGCCCGGAGTTTTGAGGAAGGCGACCTTGTCCTTAGGCGTGTTCAGTCTGGCAAGGGTACAAAAAAAATGATGCCGAAGTGGGAAGGCCCTTACCAGGTAGTACGAGTCACCGGACCTGGCGCAATCCGTCTGGAGACCGGAGATGTCATTCAATTCCAAAACTCATGGAACATTGAGCATCCCTGTAAGTTCTACCCTTAAGGCGCGGCTATTGGGCCCTACCAGGCAGCCACCCTTTTGTATAGGCATTGCCGGTGTTGCATGTAACCCCTTGTACAAAGCCAGGCGCAAACCCTGAGCAACAGAGAAATAAAAAAAGCACTGGGGCCCCCCGAAAAATTGCATGCATGCATAAGCATATCATGAGCATAGCATGTTCATGTAGATAAGATCGCATGTGGCATCATTCTCATCTGCACTAAGCTACACGGCTCTTACCAAGGACTTATTCCCGAAGGAGAGAAGAGAAGACAAGCCTACGCCACGATCCCCGGCAAGCCTCAGATAAGTTCTTTCTTACCCATACATGTTCTGTAAGTAGAGACTTGTGCATATGAAAACCTCGCCATGTTCAAAACTTAGGTGCTCCCATCCTTTGACTCGAACATTGCTTCGGTCTAGATGGTTATAGTGGCCTTCGGTGAAGAAGTTTGGCGGCGGGTTGGTCCCTCTTAATGATTTGTGCCCGGCAGGCCTAGCTCTGCGTCAACAAACTGAGGGTGCCAGCAGGATAGCCTGCTGGGGTAAACTTGTTTACTTGAATGTATAGAGGCATTTCACCTCTGCATGGACATGTTACATGCACAAGTGCCCGACAAGGCTTGTCTTTTTCATTAATATGCTGATTAACAAGTACAAGATCTTACAGAACACAAACATGGGTAAAGAAGATTACATAATTTAAACTAAAGTTTGGCGAGTGCCTACATATTTTAGACTGAAAAAGATAAGTACCCCGTGATGCCCTTTCTTGTCCCTCTCCTCGTAGGCACTATGGTGGGCGGCGAAGAGGGCAGAAGGAGCGCCTGGACAGAAGCCCAGCCTGACCCAGTCAAGCCCTTTGACAAGGAGCCTGGTGGGAGCAGGAGGGCACGGGTGAAGGTGATGGTGAAGAGATCGACGGGGATGACCCCCCAGCCGCCACCACCAGCGCCAGTAGGATGCGACAGGGCGAACGAAGCTACAACTCGCGAGGAAGCCTGCCGGGGTCTAGTTGGAAGGCTACTGGAGGAGCCAAGGGCATGATAACCCACAAGTGTAGGGGATCAATTATAGCCTCTTTCGATAAGTAAGAGTGTCGAACCCAACGAGGAGCTAAAGGTACAACAAATATTCCCTCAAGTTCTATCGACCACAGATACAACTCTACGCACGCTTAACGTTCGCTTTACCTAAAACAGGTATAAAACTAGAAGTACTTTCTAGGTGTTGTTGGATAAGTTTGCAAGATAATAAATAACACGTAAATAAGAAGTAGGGACTATTTAGATGAAGAAGCAACTAAGTTAGTTTTAGTAGAGAGCTTTTTGCTATGAGAGAGTTATTTGTCCCTAGGCAATCGATAACTAAACTGGTAATCACTATTGCAATTTTATTTGAGGGAGAGGCATAAGCTAACATACTTTCTCTTCTTGGATCATATGCACTTATGATTGGAACTCTAGCAAGCATCCACAACTACTAAATATAATTAAGGTAAAACCCAACCATAGCATTAAAGCATCAAGTCCCCTTTATCCCATACGCCACAACCCCCTTACTCGGGTTTATGCTTCTGTCCCTCAAGCAACCCACTATAAGCGAATCATGAACATATTGCAACACCCTACAGCGGGAATCCATCACGCTTGCACGACATGGAGAGCACCATAGGACAACACCAATAATAAAACATGCAACTCAAACCAATCACGATCATCAATTACCATACGACAAAACGGATCTACTCAAACATCATAGGATAGCCATACATCATTGGGAAATAATATATAGCGTTGAGCACCATGTTTAAGTAGAGATTACAGCAGGTAAAAGAGGGGTTACACCGCTTCATAGAGGGGGGAGGATTTGGCGATGAGGCGGTGAAGTTGTTGGTGTAGATCGCGGTGATGATGATGGCCCCCGCAGCGTTCTGGCGCCACCGGAAGCAAGGGGGAGAGAGCCCCGCTTCTTCTTCTTCTTCCTTGACCTTCTCCCTAGATGGGACAAGAGTTCCCCCTCTGGTCCTTGGCTCCCATGGCGTGCGAGGGGTGAGAGCCCCTCCGAGATTGGATCTGTCTCTCTGTCTCTCTCTGTTTCTGTGTTCTCTGATTCTGCCCTTTCACCATTTCTTATATATCCGGAGATCCGTAACTCCGATTGGATTGAATCCTTCGCCATGATTGTTTTTCCGAAAATTAGCTTTCTTGCGGCCAAAGAAGAGCATCAACCGCCTTACGGGGTTCCCATGAGAGTCAGGGGCGCGCCCTCCTGCCTTGTGGCCCCCTCGGGCACCGTCTCGGCGTTGATTATCCCTCCCAGATGTCACAAATATTCCAAAAATATTCTACGTCCGTTTTTATCCCGTTTGGACTTCGTTTGATATGGGGTTTCCGCGAAACATAAAACATGCAACAGACAGGAACTGGCACTGGGCACTGGATCAATATGTTAGCCCCAAAAATAGTATAAAAAGTTGCCAAAAGTATATAAAAGTTGAATAATATTGGCATGGAACAATAAAAAATTATAGATACGACGGAGACGTATCAGCATCCCCAAGCTTAATTCCTGCTCGTCCTTGAGTAAGTAAATGATAAAAAAGATAATTTTTTATGTGGAATGCTACCTAGCATAATCTTGATCATATGTCTAATCATGGCATGAATATTAAGACACGAGTGATTCAAAGCAATAGTCTATCATTTGGCATAAAAATAATAATACTTCCAGCGTACTAATAAAGCAATCATGTCTTTTCAAAACAACATGGCCAAAGAAAGTTATCCCTACAAAATCATATAGTCTGGCTATGCTCCATCTTCATCACACAAAATATTCAAATCATGCACAACCCCGATGACAAGCCAAGCAATTGTTTGATACTTTTGATGTTCTCAAACCTTTTAAACTTTCACGCAATACATGAGCGTGAGCCATGGATATAACACTATAGGTGGAATAGAATATGATGATGGAGGTTGTGTGGAGAAGACAAAAAAGGAGAAACTCTCACATCAACACGGCTAATCAACGGGCTATGGATATGCCCATCAATTGATGTCAATGTGAGGAGTAGGGATTGCCATGCAACAGATGCACTAAGATGTATAAGTGTATGAAAGCTCAAACTGAAAACTAAGTGGGTGTGCATCAAACTTGCTTGCTCATGAAGACCTCGGGCGTTTTGAGGAAACCCATCATCGGAATATACAAGCCAAGTTCTATAATGAAAATTCCCACTAGTATATGAAAGTGATAACTCAAGAGACTCTCTAGATGAAGAACATGGTGCTATTATGAAGCACAAGTGTGGTAAAAGGATAGTAACATTTCCCCTTCTCTCTTTTTCTCTCATTTTTTTGGTGGGCTTCTTTGGCCCCCTTTTTTTATTTGGGCTTCTTTGGCCTCTCCTTTTTTTTCATTAAGTCCGGAGTCTCATCCCGACTTGTGGGGGAATCATAGTCTCCATCATCCTTTCCTCACTAGGGCAATGCTCTAATAATGATGAGCATCACACTTTTATTTACTTACAACTCAATATTACAACTCGATACTAGAACAAAGATATGACTCTATATGAATGGCTCCGGCGGTGTACCGGGATGTGAAATGATATAGCGTAGCAATGACATCAAAAAATGGACAATCCATGAAAACATCATGCTAGCTATCTTACGATCATGCAAAGCAATATGAAAATGAATGCTCAAGTCATGTATATGATGATGATGGAAGTTGTATGGCAATATATCTCGGAATGGCTATGGAAATGCCATGATAGGTAGGTATGGTGGCTGTTTTGAGGAAGATATAAGGAGGCTTATGTGTGATAGAGTGTATCATATCATGGGGTTTGGATGCACCGACGAAGTTTGCACCGACTCTCGAGGTGAGAAAGGGCAATGCACGGTACCGAAGAGGCTAGCAATGATGGAAGGGTGAGAGTGCGCATAATCCATGGACTCAACATTAGTCATAAAGAACTCACATACTTATTGCAAAAATCTATTAGTCATCGAAACAAAGTACTACGCGCATGCTCCTAGGGGAATAGATTGGTAGGAAAAGACCATCGCTCGTCCCCGACCGCCACTCATAAGGAAAACAGTCAATAAATAAATCATGCTCCGACTTCATCACATAAAGGTTCACCATACGTGCATCCTACGGGAATCACAAACTTCAACACAAGTATTTCTACAATCCACAACTACCCACAAGCATGACTCTAATATCACCATCTTTATATCACAAAACTATTGCAAGGAATCAAATATATCATATTCAGCGATCTACAAGTTTATGTAGGATTTTATGACTAACCATGTGAATGACCAATTCCTGTCATCTCTCTAAATAGATATAAGTGAAGCAAGAGAGTTCAATTCTTTCTACAAAATATATGCCCATGCTCTAACAAATATAAGTGAAGCAAAAGAGCATTCTACAAATGGCGGTTTTCTATGTGAAGAGAAACAGGCTATCCAAACTTCAAATGATATAAGTGAAGCACCTGAAGCATTATATAAAGCCATACTCAAAAAATATAAGTGAAGTGCAATGAGAATTTTATAAATCAACTATGGACTATCTCATACCAGCATGGTGCATAAAATAAAAGTGAAAACTAAATGCAAAAGACGCACCAAGACTTGCACATATCGCATGAACGAAACAAATCCGAAAACATACTGATACTTGTTAAAGAAAGAGGGGATGCCTTCCGGGGCATCCCCAAGCTTAGACGCTTGAGTCTCCTTGAATATTTACTTGGGGTGCCTTGGGAATCCCCAAGCTTGAGCTCTTGCCTCTCTTCCTTTTCCTCATATCGAGACCTCCTCGATCAAACACTTCATCCACACAAAACTTCAACAGAAAAATCGGTAAGATCTGTTAGTATAATAAAGCAAATCACTACTTTAGGTACTGTTGCAAACCAATTCATATTTTGTTTTTTCATTGTGTCTACTGTAATATAGCTTTTTCATGGCTTAATCCACTGATAGAAATTGATAGTTTCATCAAAACAAGCAAACTATGCATCAAAAACAGAATCTGTCAAAAAACACAACAGTCTGTAGAAATCTGAACATTCACCATACTTCTGTTACTCCAACAATTCTACACAAATTAGGAAAAATAAACAATTTGTATTGCAAGACAATTCAAGAAGAATCATAACTATTTGACATTCCAGTAAAAAATGTAAAATCGCGCACTAGAGCCAAAGTTTCTGTCCTACACCATACAAACCAACCAGCATTGTAAACTTCCTAAAGGCAAACCTTGGCACATTATTTTTATAATACAATGGAATTGTACAAGGGGATAATTATTTTTGATGAAATTTTTCTGTAATCAAGATTCACAAAGTTTTCGTGAGCATGAACAAAGTTCAAGGAGCTCTCCCACTTCAACAATGCTTGTCTCTCTCACTTTCACTTTCCTTTTTGAAAAGTTTTGGGTTCCCCTCTTTATTTTTTTTATTTTTTTGACTATATAAAAGCACTCAATAGAAATAAATGACTCTTTGAAACTTCTGGGTTGTCTCCCTGGCAGCGCTTTCTTTAAAGCCATTAAGCTAGGCATATAGTGCTCAAGTAATGAATCCACCCGGATCCCAAGGTATATCAAAGCCAATTTTAATTAACAATGATTTGCAATTTAGTAGTGAGCACAAAGTAACATATATCAAGCAACAACAAAGTCTAACTCTCTTCCTATGCGTCGGCATGTCATAAAAGAACAATTCATGCACACCAAGTAAAGGCCAATGCATAGTATAAGCAGTTTCTTGCAATTTTATTGTATTGGAAACATGGAGAGGTGGAGATATAGTTCCTCTCTCATAATAATTGCAAGTAGGAGCAGCAAGCACATGAATATCACATTCGTCAAAATTATCATGTGAAATGGTAAGAGGCAACCCATCAATATAATCCTTAATAAGCACAAACTTCTCCGATATAGTGTAATCTGGAGAATTCAGAAAGATAATAGAACTATCATGCGTGGGTGCAATAGCAACAATTTCATGTTTAACATAAGGAACTATAGCAAGTTCATCTCCATAAGCATAATTCATATTGGCATCTTGGCCACAAGCATCATCAAAAAGGGATATTTCAAGAGAATCAACGGGATCATAACAATCATCATAGCATTCATCCTTCGGTAAGCACAAAGGGAAATTAAACAATGTATGAGTTGAAGAGTTACTCTCATTAGAAGGTGGGCACGGGTAGCTAATCCTCTCTTCCTCCTTTTGTTCTTCGCTCTCCTCATCATCTTTTTCATCCAATGAGCTCAAAGTTTCATCAATTCCTTCTTCCATAGACTCCTGCAAAATTCTTGGACAGCGGAGATTTTCTCAATAAATGCATCAATATCGGAATTGTATTCATAATTCTCATAACAATATTTAAGTATAGAAAAGTTTTCAGGTCTGTAAACAGCATCATCAAAATTTTCACACTCTTTAAACAAAGATTCAATCTCATAAGCACCCATAAAAGCAACGAATTCTTCTATTTGTTCCACATCATAGTAATCATATATACCATTATCACAAGAAGCTAAGGTTTTATTATCATAGAATTTGCATGAAAAGCGAAGGTATGGAGCCTTCATCCTAGAGCAACAAGTATAATCATATCTCAAGCATAGTTCCCGAGCATACCAATGCAACATATGAATTTGATCCCATAATAGTTCCCCTCTTTGTGTCAAGCGATAATCCCTAAAGTATTCACGTTGATCCGACGTGTCTCCCATAACATAATTGAATGGGGTTTTCTCAGCATTATCAAAGTAGTACATAATATTTTTCACATAACCAACATCGAGGGTTTTAGGAGGTTCCCCATCTCCATGAGTAGCAAGTACACCTATTTTTTTTTGTATTTCATGTTCCATATCCATAACTAAAGATAGAGAACAACTTAGAACAGCAAATAAAAATTACTTAGTGATAAAGCAAACAAGCACACACGAGAATATTCACTCCACGCTATGACTCCCCGGCAACGACGCCAGAAAAAGGTCTTGATAACCCACAAGTGTAGGGGATCAATTGTAGCCTCTTTCGATAAGTAAGAGTGTCGAACCCAACGAGGAGCTAAAGGTAGAACAAATATTCCCTCAAGTTCTATCGACCACTGATACAACTCTACGCACGCTTAACGTTCGCTTTACCTAAAACAAGTATAAAACTAGAAGTACTTTGTAGGTGTTGTTGGATAAGTTTGCAAGATAATAAAGAACACGTAAATAAAAAGTAGGGGCTATTTAGATGAAGAAACAACTAAGTTAGTTTTAGTAGAGAGATT
Organism: Triticum aestivum; assembly: GCF_018294505.1. Lineage (NCBI taxonomy): Eukaryota > Viridiplantae > Streptophyta > Magnoliopsida > Poales > Poaceae > Triticum > Triticum aestivum. The sequence goes on from NC_057804.1 coordinate 241,436,727, forward strand.
TTTGCCATGAGAGAGTTATTTGTCCCTAGGCAATCGATAACTAAACCAGTAATCACTATTGCAATTTTATTTGAGGGAGAGGCATAAGCTAACATACTTTCTCTTCTTGGATCATATGCACTTATGATTGGAACTCTAGCAAGCATTCGCAACTACTAAAGATCATTAAGGTAAAACCCAACCATAGAATTAAAGCATCAAGTCCCCTTTATCCCATACGCCACAACCCCCTTACTCCGGTTTATGCTTCTGTCACTCAAGCAACCCACTATAAGTGAACCATGAACATATTGCAACACCCTACAACAGGAATCCCTCACGCTTGTGCGACACGGAGAGCACCATTGGACATCACCAATAATAAAACATGCAACTCAAACCAATCACGATCATCAATGAACCCATACGACAAAACGGATCTACTCAAACATCATAGGATAGCCATACATCATTGGGAAATAATATATAGCATGGAGCACCATGTTTAAGTAGAGATTACAGCGGGTAAAAGAGGGGTTACACCGCTGCTAGAGGGGGGAAAAGTTGGTGATGAGGGCGGTGAAGTTGTTGGTGTAGATCGCGGTGATGATGATGGCCCCCGGCAGTGTTCCGGCGCCACCGAAAGCAAGGGGGAGAGAGCCCCCCTTCTTCTTCTTCTTCCTTGACCTTCTCCCTAGATGGGAGAAGGGTTTCCCCTCTGGTCCTTTGATCCCATGGCGTGGGAGGGGTGAGAGCCCCTCTGAGATTGGATCTGTCTCTCTGTCTCTCTCTGTTTCTGCGTTCTCGGATTCTACCCTTTCACCGTTTCTTATATATCCGGAGATCCGTAACTCTGATTGGATTGAAACCTTCGCGATGATTTTTTTCCCGAAAATTAACTTTCTTGCTGCCAAAGAAGAGCAGCGACCACCTTACCGGGTTCCCACGAGGGTCAGGGGCGCACCCCCTGCCTCTTGGCCCCCTCGGGCACCGTCTTGCATTGATTCTTCTTCCCAGATGTCACAAATATTGCAAAAATATTCTCCATCCGTTTTTATCCCATTTGGACTTCGTTTGATATGGGGTTTCTGCGAAACATAAAACATGCAACAAACAGGAACTGGCACTAGGCATTGGATCAATATGTTAGCCCCAAAAGTAGTATAAAAAGTTGCCAAAAGTATATGAAAGTTGAAGAATATTGACATGAAACAATCAAAAATTATAGATATAACGGAGAAGTATCAGGGCACCACTCCCACCTCTGCATCCAACTCCCTGGCAAATCGCCTTGCCAGGAAAGGGGTGCAGGTGCAGATGATGGTGCCGCCGCCTAACGGTGATGGTGCAGCTGGTGTTCAGCCGGAGTCGGAGTCATCGTCCTCTTGGTCGGTGCCATCGTCATCACCGTCTCTATCCTCATCATTGCTATCGCTCGAGGAGGAGATGTCCTCATCGGTCGAGCTCCCCGCGCAGCACCCTAAGCGAGCACCCAAGCACCCAAAGACCTTGACGGAGAGCAGATCGGCCTCCATTAATTTAAAATGGAGGACGTGCCCCTCTAACAAGCTATGGGCACGATCACAGGTCTTCTGGCCGCATCAGAAGAACATGACATGAGGGGCAGGAAAATCCACATCCACAACCACCCACATGCCGCCATTCCTGCAACCCCTCATGTACAGCTTCAACACATGCGGATGTTCGAGCTCCATCACCCTCGCGAATGGAGTGGGGAGACAGAGGCGGCCGCGCGGAGGCTTGTACAATCTGATGATGAACTCTAGAGGTTGGTCTCCAACATGGCCTTCCATCAGGGGAGGGGCACAATCAGAGAGCCGCCCTGTCCTCCTCTGCCCCGGGCATGGCGACGACCATGACCTCACCCCCTCCCACCTCCTCTCGCGGCGGGCTCCGCCCCTGCATCTCCAGAGGGAGGAGGGAGACGCTGTCGAGCAGAAGTTCTCGTTGCCGCCACTAGAGCAGCGCCGCGCCCCCGACCTCTCGCCATGGTGGGCGAGGACTGCTGCAAGAATGGAAGGACAAGGGTATGTGGAAAAAGCCTCGCCCCATGTTCCCTTTTATAGATGAGAGGGGCAGGGGGCTATATTTTTCCATGAATGTGGTCGCCCCGTTCGACCAGTTCGGCTTCCCCTCACCATTAACGGCTCAAAGAATCAAGGCCGACCCCCTGCACCAATCTGCGACGCCTGGCTTTCTGCCACATCGCTCATTCCCGCACCCTCCGCATCTGCCACCCACTTTGCACGGTGCATGCAATACACGTGGCGGAGGCGCTTGGAGTGGGAAAGATAATGGGGTGGCGGTTACCGCCCCGTGAGCGTGGGACAGGGATACCACACGAATCATGGCCCATTATCTCTCCCACTACAATTGGCGTTACGCGACGTGCGGAAAACTGGAAACTGACCTGGGCTTAGGTTAATGAAGAATCAAAGAAGATATCAAAGGACAATCAACTACTACCCTCTTGCCTGTGCACTGGATAGGGCCTACCCCGACGACGCCCGACAGCGTGTTCGGGCCAGGCCCAGGGGCTCATGTCGGTTCAACAAACCCTGGGTTTGTTTCCCAGGCCATGCATAGTCGTAAAAGAGCAAGGTTGCAACATCCAAGACGAGATCAAGTTGAAGAGATAGCTCTTTGAGAAATCAGAGGGTGGATTAAGAAGACCAAGTCAAGCCAAGGGAAGCAAGACACCACTAAGGGAAAGCCTCCCTTGTCGGGTAGGTGAGCCTGGCGAGGTCGAGGTTACTCTGAAGACAAATCTCAAGACTGCCCCGGCAAGCTTGCCGGGGACACCAAGGGTGGACCACCCCGCCAAGGCTCCACCGCTCCACCCCAAAGCAACGCAAGTCATCGATAGGTGCGGTGTCAAGCCCCCAAGTGACTAGGTGGCTATTTCTTGACACATGGCAGCCACTTCTGAAGGAAATCACCTCAAAATGACACCCGTCGAGAGACGTGTCGAACAGACAGACAAGAAGGTGGCCAAACAGCCCGGCAAGGCTTGCCGGGCACACCATGATGTGACACTAAGCGGCACATTTTAATGCACTCTGCCTTGTCTGCAGAGTTAGGTATGATAGCATTGTTTGCTATCTAATCAGTACACAATGACTAATTTTCCATTGTGGTGACCCCTTAATCTATAAAAGGAGGGCCATGGCAACCACAAAAAGGATTCAGACCCTTATACACTCATACACGCGTAGCTACCCTCGCCCCAAGGCAACCCTGCCGGGCTAGAGCGCTGCGTCTCCACCACGGTCCTCTCATCAACCCACCAACCAAGAGTAGGGTTTTAGCCTCGCGGCGGCTCGAACCTGGGTAAAACTGCCTGTGTGATCTCTTCCATGCTGTTCTACATTCTCTGCTCTTTGTGCAATGTGCTCATCCCCACTGCCGAACCACAAGGGGCTGATGGCCCCATAGGTGGTCATGGTTTCCCACAACATCTTCATTGTGATGGAATCATCTGGTGGTGCATCATATTCCACTATGGCCATTGTCTTGTCCAAAGGAAGGATGAAGTCGTCGAGGGTCGGCGGGTCATCATATATGGGACCTAGCACCAAATGAGAAGACACAGTAGAGGTAGAGGTTAAGTCATTAGATTTAAAAATGTACTCACATGACCCATCAACTATCACACTCTCTCTATGTGGTGGCTCACTCACTCCCTCAAAGTAGGTGCAGTCACATATGGTGGAGTCACTCATCTCACACAAGTGGTGGGGGTTGTGGCTCTCCTCACAAGGGAATTGGGGCAACTCATCATATATGGGGCTAGTGGTGAGCTCGCTCTCACTCTCAATATGCTGGCACAAGTCTCTCAACTCATCAGTATACGCCTCCGTGGTCGAAGGGATAATCTCATGCTCAACCGTCTCGTCACCATCATCGTGGATGAAGGCCCAAGATGGCACATCATCACTCATCTCCATGATTGAAGGGAAAATCCCATGCTCAATCATCTCGCTCTTGCCTCCAAAGCTAGAAGCATCATCCTTCAGAGACTCTATAGTCATAGTCGTTGCCGTGCCATCTTCAAAAAGAGTCATGGTAGATTCGGCATCATCAATGCCACAAAGAGGGATGGCGATGAAGTCGAACTTGGGAGCGTCGTTTTGGTGCTCGTCGAGCTTGTGTGTAATGGTGGTACTATCCTCATGCTCGTTGTCGTGGATCTTGGTTGTCGCGAAGTGTGCCTCGGGTGGAGAAGCCTTGGCCTTCATGTGGTCTTAATATGCCTTGAGAGCACCAATGTAGTTGTCGTCAAGGGACTTGTAGTTTTCAATGAAGACAATATTGGAGATGTCGTTGTTCAATCCCATCATGAAGTAGAACTTCATCGGAATGGAGTCATCCACTCCGGTTCATTGTAAGGCTTTCTTCATATCCTTGAAGTACTCGTCAATGGACTTGGATCCTTGGATGGTGTTCTCCAATTGGCGTTGAAGATGTTCCGTGTAGGTGGAAGGCAAAAACTCTCGCCTCAAAGCCTTCTTCATATTGGGACAACTCATGTCGAAGTTCTTGGAAGGTGTGTGAAGCCACCATGTTGATGCGTAGTCGTGGAAGTTACTTGTGGCGCACTTCACTTGATCTTTGGAGGGGACTTGATGTAGCTTGAGGTAGTTGTCCATTTTGTGCTCCCACCCAAGATACTCCTCGGGATCTTGAGTCCCATAGAAAGGAATCTTGTGGTTGGTGTAAATGTCGTAGAAGCTCATGAAAGTCATGACCTTGAGCTTGGGAGCTTCTCTTGAGCGTAATCTTGAGGTGCTTGTCGGCGAAGATGCCTCGAAGTCGCTTGGTGAAGATGCCAAGGTAGATGGTGAAGTCGTAGAGCGGTGGTTGGTGTTGAGCTGTTGACCTTCAGGTTCTCGTTGGTGATGGTGTCGATGCCGATGTGACCGGAGATGGTAGCTCGGCAGCATGTGCACTTGAGCGTCTTCTCAAAGATGAGGGAGATCTCTTGCCGGTCTTGATGAGGGCTTTGAGCTCCTCCATCCGAGCTTCCATCTTGGTATCGATGAAGTTTTTCATGGCATCAAACTCGTCATTGTTGTTGTAGACCGAATTAGATGTGCTTTGCCTATCCATCAGAAGACTCAAGTAGAGGTGAGTAGGAAATGAGATAAACAATACCAAGATACCTTTTTCCCAAAGTTGAGGATGTATCCCATTTCACTCAATGTGAAATGAAAGAATAGTGGAATTGGTACCGGACTTTGTCACTCACACCTACAAAGTAAAGCTTATCGAGTGGCTTGGTTAGGACAAGTGGCAAAAAATTCAAGCAATTGTTAGTAAGAGTCAATAATGTTGAAAAAGATTCACGAATGCGCATGTGAAACAAGTAGACCAATGGCAATGAATGGCACATGGAAACGCATAGACAGATAGATAAAATGGGGTCGTGCAACTAAGGAATGAGCTCAAAATTTGGAATCCCCGGAAAATGCTCTTGTTGCACAACACTAAAGAGACGCTAGCACGATTGATCAATAGGCGAGATATGAACTTGTGCACAACCTAGAAGATACAAAACGTATCGACTTTCTATCCCAACTATGCTATGTATGTATGGTTTCCGGTGTTGTACTCACGATGATGAATTATGATATGAAATGTGGTATGATTCTATGGCTCTTTCTTACAAGATCTTTATTTTTGTCTTTTCTTAGAAGTTTTTTATATGATATGGCCACTATGTGGAATGCTCAAACCAAGATAGAAATTTTGTATATGTGGGAACAATGTATGAGACAAGAGATGATACGTGGATATGTACACGCTATGATAGCTATGCGGAACAAGTATCACTAATGTGCACAAGTAGGGTTGCCCAACAATGCTTAAATGGCTAGTCTCGATAGGAAAGTAACACAAAATTGGCTCGGGGGTTAACAATGCAATGGCAAGGGAGAATGTACAATGATGTCGTCGAGGTTACCGTCGATCGTTTGCTGTTTATAAGCAAGTACTAATAATGATGAAGTAGTTGTTGTCGATGTTGAATCCATGGTGATGATGAGTGGTAGTGTTCTTGATGTCCAACCATTCCTAATTAGCCGAAACACCTTAAGAAAGGAAAATCCGTGAACTCAAAATCTCAAACGTCAAATGTCAAATGGTGGTAGCAAAAAGTGGTGGTGGTTTCGGAGTTGGCAATGCAGAAGTGGAGGTGGTAGATTATGCGAGTCGGAGTTGAAGTCACCGTCCTTAAGTAGCCAAAATACCTTAGAAGACACAAACCACAACTCAAACAATCTCTAACAAAATTGGGTTAAGGTGGTGAAAATGTATGGTGTGTAAGGTTATGCAGAAGTTATGGTGGTGGTTGATGAAGAAGTAACTGTCCCTAAGTAGTCGAAACACCTTAGGAGACTCGAATCACAACTCAAGCCACCACAAATGCTATATGGATTAAAATGGGTTAGGTTGCGGAAGTCGAATGGTGGTAATGCGGGTGATATGGTGGAGGACCTAGGAAAAGATGCCAAAATGTCAAAATTTTGATGGGGTCAAATGGTGTTGGAACCTATCTAGGTGGATGGGGAATTTCAGTAGCTATCCAATGAGTTAAAGAACACGAAAATCGGACTCCGGATGTGAAAGTTATGACCGAAATGGTGAAAGACTGCTGGCTAAAATCCGAGGGGTCACATGTCCGGGGGGAGCCCGGATTTCCGGGGCTGGCAGTCCAGAAACCTGCGCGTTTTTTGCATTGCAGGAGTCGGATGTATGACCCGATGGTCTGGATGTCCGACCTGTGGCCCGAATGTCCGGTGTGACAAATCCAGGTCTCGATTTGGGGCTCGTAAACTCAATTTGGGGCGGAAATGGATGATTCCAATGGCAAAATTGGATGAATTTCATGGATGGAAATGCAGAGAAAGATGGGGAAAAGCTAGATCCACTTGAAATACTTCGAATCCATAGGTCAAAATCAAAAAAATCTCATGAAACCAACAAATCGTAAAAAAATGGTGGGGATTTTCGAGTTAGGACAAAAACAAGCAAAATTAGGCTAGGAAACGAAGGGGAGGACTCCAATTTCGTGATCAACGTGGCTCATGATACCAAGATGATGTAGGGTGGAACCCTAGGGGCCGATTGATGATGACATGGCTACCTTGGAAACGACCAAAAATATTGCATACATGCATATTTGTGAGGTGATTTCTAATGTAAACTATGCAATAATTTATTTATTTATCCAGGACAAAAATACTTCACAAACTTTTGTGCCATGTCTAATTACAGGTGTATGGGACATTTGTACATTCCGCATATGAATATAAGGAAAAATAGAAGTTTAGGTGTTGTTCAAAAAGTCCTCTCACATCACTTTTGGGACAAGAGAAGATAGAGTCCAAGTTTGTCATGTTCTGGTCTCAGATTCGGACTGCACAAACATACCCGACTCAAAACAACAAGATCTCTTTCATCCGAACTCTGATGGGTGATTCTTTTTTTGTTGGAAAATAGATTTCGTACTCTTTCCAACCCAATTCGATTCACTTTCAAATTTGTCTAGAGCATTGAGATATTGATCAAACAATCTAACAGTGCAGCAGAATCCGAGTCAAACTATAAGTCCAAAGGTGTTGCATCACCTCCACTTGGGCCCATGGGCCTTGTATGGCCTAGGGTTAGTTTTAGGCTGCCTTGGGACGTCCTCCCACCTCCTTGGCTGCCATCCATTTCTCCTATATAAGTAGATCAATCTAGTAGCTTTTTCTAGGGATTTGTTTAGTTAAAAGTTAGCCATTGCAACTTCGTGTACTTCGTTTGTGTCCAACGACTAGACCAAGACCGCTTTTAGATCCCCACTTTTATCAATACTTCATATATATTCACAATATTCAGATTGCATTATTATATTATTGCTTGTTCTTTGATTGCATGGAGGAATAGACTTTCGTGGTCAGGCTGATCATGGTTCCGGCATCGTTAGTAACCTCAAGAGATTGGTTTAGCGATTGCTAAGGCGCAACATTGTTGCACGTTCATAGTCGGATCGTCAAACTTGACTCCACCAAATCGATAGTTATCATCTCATCGAAAAATATTGGGCCCCTCGTCTCTATCACTGGTCTTTCACAAATTCGAGGGGTATTCCTCGAAGAACATGAAGAACACAGGTAAGAACGGGAAGAAATCACAAGAGAGCACTCAAGAACAAGGCCAATCACAAATCCACTAGACTAACAAACACATAGATCTATAAGGTACATCTTTACCTAATATTAAAAGACGAAGGCTTTCATAGTTCTCCATATGTCAGGTCTTTATATCCGTTGATTTTTCCTTAACCATTAAGCAAGTTCATGAAGGGGTAAGTGAGAGGGGGATACAAGGGCCTCGGCCCCTGTCCATGCATGCGGGCAGGCGCCGGATATCCGGGCTGGGGCTGGATGTCCGGCTGCTCGTGAGACGCCAGATGTACGGGCACCGGCCAAATGTCCAGCCATGTGATGGTCTTTTCTATTTTACTCCTCTGCCGAATTTCTGGGGGAATGCCGGATGTCCGAGCTATCGGCTCTGAATGTCTGGATCATGTAGCTTCAGCAGCTCCGTCTTCTTCCGTCTCCTCTTCCATGCTTCTCTCATAGATGGTGTAGTATTTCCTTGGTGCTTGTACTCCTCCTCATCATCCGTGAAGCTCCGACAATACCTGTGTATGCACATGTGTGGAGTGTCAAGTAGTATACCACCCTCGAAGGGGTCAAGTGAACACGTGTAAACGAGATGATCCACCTTCAAGTATGTGAAGTACATGTCGCACGTGTCACTTGCCGAATGGACTCTTGACATGGTGATGTCCATGGGATGCTCCACATCATAATGTGTACAGGATATTTAGGATTAATTCCACGCCCGCATCTTAAAATTAGGACGGACCGTGTGCGATAAACCAACAAGCTAGAAATGTCAAGAAAAGCTACCCACCTTGAGCGATGCAAAAAACAGTGGTTACGCGGCTTTTACTTATTATCATACATAATTATTCTTTTTGGATCATGTGCAATCTTGGTTGCTCTCGCCCCGCTTCAATTCCTTTACCCAAATTTTAGTAGTCGCGATATTTCAACCGTCGCCCCCACTCCTCCACCACCGATCTTATAGTAAAATTATAGTAGCCGATGCATTTGAACTGTCGGCCTCCCTCATCCACCACCATCTCCACAAAAAATTAGTAAAACTTTCATTAGCCGCGGCATATCTGTCGAATTTCGGGTTCCGCAAACCATTGATAGGTTCGAACTCTAGGGTGCATGCGAAGATCCCAACCTACCCAGCCTGCCTACTTGTGATCTTCTAAGCCTAGCGCGTCGAGCTCAAAAGGACAGAGAGACACAACAGTTTATCCTAGTTCGGGCCACCTTGTGGTGTAATACCCTACTCCAGTATTTTGGTGGACTGCCGCGAGGGCTGAGGATGAACTAGTATAGTGGATGAACTAGCCTCAGGAGGTGAGGTGTTCTTGAGCTCAAGAGAGCTGGTGAGGCGGTTGGGTGAGAATGGATCCAATCCCCTCCTATGGTGGTGGCTAAGTCCTATTTATAGTGGCCTTGGTCCTCTTCCCAAATGTTGGCGGGAAGGGATCCCACAACGGCCAGATTTAAAGGGGGATAGGAAGTACATCCTATCCTAACTAAAGTGGTCTTCGCCTGCGAAAATCATCAGGTCGTGACGCTGCAGTGGGCTCGGCGACGACCTCCGTCCTGCCGTCCTGATGGTCTTGGTCTTGTTGCACCAGAATGGAAACCTTTGGCTGATTCCTCAGGACTCCGCGCCTGCTGCTTGCCTCCTTTGCACCCAAGAGGAAACTAGTACTCTGCGCCCGCTGGCGCCCGCCTGGCCTTGGTCGTCATGGCTCACGTCAGCTGAGCCTTGTGAGGTGCACCTTGCATAGAACTCTCCAGCCCTCGGGATCCAACCTGAGCAGGCCGATCCCCTTGGAGGTCTTGGCGTCATCCGCATCACGAGGCTTGGCCCCTCATGAGGGTCTTGAGTTGTTGATGCTGAAGGTGGGCCATACCAGGCCATCGATGGAGCCACACAGTGGGCCGCAGGCAGGCAAGTCTGGGTACCCCCATATCCAAAACACAGACAATATCCTCAAAGACCACCCCGCCCCCTCCATAGCTCACACACCCCCACCCCTCTCCCTCCTCGAACCGTAGCTCACCACCACCACTGCTGCCAACCCCTGCCGGTCTACCCATGCCTTCTAGCTTAGATAATAATGTTCAGTTTACCCAACGGCTCCCCTCCAGATGCACATCCCCTACTCTAGAGAGTCACAACCTTAGCTCGACCACATATCCGGGGGAGCATGACAAGCGTACGACCCAAAATAGGTTTATCGTGGCCTCTTTGGTGGATGATGGCGAGGTGGCCATTGTTTGTGCTGACCTGTCAATCCTGGAGGAACACCTTGCTACAGAAGCCAGCGAGGATGTTGACTATGTTGCCATGCCAAAGGCTTCACATGAGCGGGCTCACGTATTACTATATCTCGGGAAAACCGACTATGACATCAAGCTCGTCGACAGCGACGGCTTCACGCAGGCCATGTTACAGGTTAAGTGGTCCATCCCCAACACCCCTGATTCAATCGTCGTCGACCTCTTTGAAGTCCCTGCAGCTGATCTCCTCTGCCACATAGTCAAGGATTTGCACTCCTTGTGGGTTATCGAGCCCATTTTGTCATTTCTGAAGGACATGTTCTATAGCAGCGGCTTGGGATCCTCGGCTGCCAAGTCAGATCTCATTGATCACGACCACGAGAAGGGCACCCACTACGGCTCTTCCAAGGTGAAATAGTCCATATGCGACATCAAGGAGCGCACCATGGTTCTATGCTCTTCCAAGTGGAAGGATCCTTCCATGACAAGTGAGGCAATATCCTATCAGCAACTCTTACTTTTTCAAGCTAGCCAACTCGTACACTTTGTTGTCATAGCTTTTTCCATGCGGTGTTTCAATTGTGTCATGTTTAATTATTTCAGTTATGCAATAGGGCTATGTGATGTTTAAGTATGAATTGTCCACTTCAGTTTCATGAATGGCTATATTTGGTTGTTTATAATGAGTATATGCCTTGTTTATTTCTATTTGGTTGTTAGGTTGGTTGCAGTGAGCATTTGTCCAGTTGTCAAGCAGATGCCTTGTTTATCTCTATTTGGTTGTTAGGTTGGTTACAGTGAGCATTTGTCCAGTTTTCAAGCAGATGCTTTATTTATATGTATTTGGTTATTAGGTTGGTTGAAGTGAGCATTTGTCCAGTTTTCAGGCAGATGCCTTGTTTATCTGTATTTGGTTGTTATGTTGTTTCCAGTAAGCATTTGTCCAGTTTTCAAGCAGATGCCTTGTTTATCTGTATTTGCTTATTAGGTTGGTTGCAGTGAGCATTTGTCTAGTTTTCAAGCAGATCTATATTTGCTTGTTAGGTTGGTTGCGGTGAGCCTTTGTCTAATTTTCAGTGGCTATATTTGGTTGTTATAGTGATCATATATGCCTTGTTTATTTCAGTTATTCACAATGTGATGTTCATTATGTGAAATTCGGAACTATGCAGTTCAGTTTCATCAATACCAGTTTGAACGCTATATTTGGTTCCTGTTATGCCTCATGTAGTTAACACATGCCCTTTATTTTAGTTTTAAACATTTATCCAGAGTGATGTTTAAGCATGAGCGGTCAGGGTGATCCTCTTCATCAAAGATGATGGGCGTGCGGGACCACTTGAGTGGCTTCCCGGAATCGGCCGCTGGCTCTACGACATTGACCTCACGCACCCACCGTTTAAGCTGGCGGTGAGAGGAGTGCAAGGATGCACCTCCGTCAATGCATAGGGCGTGAGTGGCCTTCTAGAACTCCTACTAACTAGTTTCCTCTTCATCTCCTTCATCACTCCCGCCATCGCATTCCTTCTGTTGGGGAACGTTGCAGAAAATTAAATTTTTTCCTACGGTTTCACCAAGATCCATCTATGAGTTCATCTAAGCAACGAGTCATGGGAGATGCATCTACATACCACTTTGTAGATCGCGAGCGGAAGCGTTCAAAAGAACGGGGTTGAAGTAGTCGTTCTCGTCGTGATCCTATCACCGGAGATCCTAGCGCCGAACGGACGGCACCTCCGCGTTCAACACACGTACGGAGCGGATGACGTCTCCTCCTTCTTGATCCAGCAAGGGGGAAGGAGAGGTTGATGATGATGGCTCCAGCAGCAGCACAACGGCGTGGTGGTGGTGGAACAGCAGCACTCCGGCAGGGCTTCGCCAAGCACGTGACGGAGGAGGAAGAGGTGTAGCAGGGGGAGGGAGGCGCCAGAACTTCAGGGTGCGGCTGCCCCCTCCCCCCTCCCTTTATATAGGCCCCCAGGGGGGCGCCGGCCCTGGGAGATCCAATCTCCCAAGGGGGGCGGCGGCCAAGGGGGTGGAGTACCCCCAAGGCAAGTGGGGCGCCCCCCACCCTAGGGTTTCAACCCTAGGCGCACGGGGTGGGCCAAGGGGGGCGCACCAGCCCACTATGGGCTGGTTCCCCTCCCCACTTCAGCCCTTGGGGCCCTCCGGGATGGGTGGCCCCACCCGGTGGACCCCCGGGACCCTTTCGGTGGTCTCGATACAATACCGGGCGACCCCGAAACTTTCCCGATGGCCGAAATATCACTTCCTATATATAATTCTTCACCTCCGGACCATTCCGGAACTCCTCGTGACGTCCGGGATCTCATCTGGGACTCCGAACAACATTCGGTATGCTGCATACTCATATTCATACAACCCTAGCGTCACCGAACCTTAAGTGTGTAGACCCTACGGGTTCGGGAGACACGTAGACATGACCGAGACGGCTCTCGGGCAATAACCAACAGCGGGATCTGGATACCCATGTTGGCTCCCACATGCTCCTCGATGATCTCATCGGATGAACCACGATGTCGAGGATTCGAACAACCCCGTATACAATTCCCTTTGTCAATCGGTAGGTTACATGCCCGAGACTCGATCGTCGGTATCCCAATACCTCGTTCAGTCTCGTTACCGGCAAGTCACTTTACTCGTACCGTAATGCATGATCCCGTGACCAAACACTTGGTCACTTTGAGCTCATTATGATGATGCATTACCGAGTGGGCCCAGAGATACCTCTCCGTCATACGGAGTGACAAATCCCAGTCTCGATCCGTGTCAACCCAACAGACACTTTTGGAGATACCTGTAGTGCACCTTTATAGTCACCCAGTTACGTTGTGACGTTTGGTACACCCAAAGCACTCTTACGGTATCCGGGAGTTACACGATCTCATGGTCTAAGGAAGAGATACTTGACATTGAAAAAGCTCTAGCAAAACGAACTACACGATCTTGTGCTATGCTTAGGATTGGGTCTTGTCCATCACATCATTCTCCTAATGATGTGATCCCGTTGTCAATGACATCTAATGTCCATAGTCAGGAAACCATGACTATCTGTTGACCAACGAGCTAGTCAACTAGAGGCTCACTAGGGACATGTTATGGTCTATGTATTCACACGTGTATTACGATTTCCGGATAATACAGTTATAGCATGAATAAAAGACAATTATCATGAACAAGGAAATATAATAATAACCCTTTTATTATTGCCTCTAGGGCATATTTCCAACAGTCTCCCACTTGCACTAGAGTCAATAATCTAGTTACATTGTGATGAATCGAACACCCATAGAGTTCTGGTGTTGATCATGTTTTGCTCGCGAGAGAGGTTTAGTCAACGGATCTGCGACATTCAGATCCGTATGTACTTTGCAAATATCTATGTCTCCATCTTGAACATTTTCACGGATGGAGTTGAAACGACGCTTGATGTGCCTGGTCTTCTTGTGAAACCTGGGCTCCTTGGCAAGGGCAATAGCTCCAGTGTTGTCACAGAAGAGTTTGATCGGCCCCGACGCATTGGGTATGACTCCTAGGTCGGTGATGAACTCCTTCACCCAAATTGCTTCATGCGCTGCCTCCGAGGCTGCCATGTACTCCGCTTCACATGTAGATCCCGCCACGACGCTCTGCTTGCAGCTGCACCAGCTTACTGCTCCACCATTCAACATATACACGTATCCGGTTTGTGACTTAGAGTCATCCAGATCTGTGTCGAAGCTAGCGTCGACGTAACCCTTTACGACGAGCTCTTCGTCACCTCCATAAACGAGAAACATGTCCTTCGTCCTTTTCAGGTACTTTAGGATATTCTTGACCGCTGTCCAGTGTTCCTTGCCGGGATTACTTTGGTACCTTCCTACCAAACTTACGGCAAGGTTTACATCAGGTCTGGTACACAGCATGGCATACATAATAGATCCTATGGCTGAAGCATAGGGGATGACACTCATCTCTTCTTTATCTTTTGCCGTGGTCGGGCATTGAGCCGAGCTCAATCTCACACCTTGCAATACAGGCAAGAACCCCTTCTTGGACTGATCCATTTTGAACTTCTTCAAAATCTTATCAAGGTATGTGCTTTGTGAAAGACCTATGAGGCGTCTCGATCTATCTCTATAGATCTTGATGCCTAATATATAAGCAGCTTCTCCAAGGTCCTTCATTGAAAAACACTTATTCAAGTAGGCCTTAATGCTGTCCAAAAGTTCTATATCATTTCCCATCAAAAGTATGTCATCTACATATAATATGAGAAATGCTACAGAGCTCCCACTCACTTTCTTGTAAACGCAGGCTTCTCCATAAGTCTGCATAAATCCAAACGCTTTGATCATCTCATCAAAGCGAATGTTCCAACTCCGAGATGCTTGCACCAGCCCATAAATGGATCGCTGGAGCTTGCATACTTTGTTAGCGTTCTTAGGATCGACAAAACCTTCCGGCTGCATCATATACAGTTCTTCCTTAAGATGTCCGTTAAGGAATGCCGTTTTGACGTCCATCTGCCATATCTCATAATCATAGTATGCGGCAATTGCTAACATGATTCGGACGGACTTCAGCTTCGCTACGGGAGAGAATGTCTCGTCGTAGTCAATCCCTTGAACTTGTCGATAACCCTTAGCGACAAGTCGAGCTTTATAGACGGTAATATTACCATCCGCGTCCGTCTTCTTCTTAAAGATCCATTTGTTTTCTATCGCTCGCCGTTCATCGGGCAAGTCTGTCAAAGTCCATACTTTGTTTTCATACATGGATTCTATCTCGGATTTCATGGCTTCAAGCCATTTGTTGGAATCTGGGCCCGCCATTGCTTCTTCATAGTTCGAAGGTTCACCGTTGTCCAACAACATGATTTCCAGGACAGGGTTGCCGTACCACTCTGGTGCGGAACGTGTCCTTGTGGACCTACGAAGTTCAGTAGCAACTTGATCCGAAGTACCTTGATCATCATCATTATTTTCCTCTTCAGTTGGTGTAGGCATCACAGGAACATTTTCCTGAGCTGCACTACTATCCCGTTCAAGAGGTAGTACTTCATCGAGTTCTACTTTCCTCCCACTTACTTCTTTCGAGAGAAACTCTTTTTCCAGAAAGGATCCGTTCTTGGCAACAAAGATCTTGCCCTCGGATCTTAAGTAGAAGGTATACCCAATGGTTTCTTTAGGGTATCCTATGAAGACGCATTTTTCCGACTTGGGTTCGAGCTTTTCAGGTTGAAGTTTCTTGACATAAGCATCGCATCCCCAAACTTTTAGAAACGACAGCTTAGGTTTCTTCCCAAACCATAATTCATACGGTGTCGTCTCAACGGATTTAGACGGTGCCCTATTTAAAGTGAATGTAGCTGTCTCTAGAGCGTATCCCCAAAATGATAGCGGTAAATCGGTAAGAGACATCATAGATCGCACCATATCCAATAGAGTGCGATTACGACGTTCGGACACACCGTTACGCTGAGGTGTTCCAGGCGGCGTGAGTTGTGAAACGATTCCACATTTTCTTAAGTGTGTACCAAATTCGTGACTTAAATATTCTCCTCCACGATCCGATCGTAAGAATTTTATCTTTCGGTCACGTTGATTCTCTACTTCATTCTGAAATTCCTTGAACTTTTCAAAGGTCTCAGACTTGTGTTTCATCAAGTAGACATACCCATATCTACTCAAGTCATCAGTGAGAGTGAGAACATAACGATATCCTCCGCGAGCCTCAACGCTCATTGGACCGCACACATCGGTATGTATGATTTCCAACAAGTTGGTTGCTCGCTCCATTGTTCCGGAGAACGGGGTCTTGGTCATTTTGCCCATGAGGCATGGTTCGCATGTGTCAAATGATTCATAATCGAGAGACTCTAAAAGTCCATCAGCATGGAGCTTCTTCATGCGCTTGACACCAATGTGACCAAGGCGGCAGTGCCACAAGTATGTGGGACTATCGTTATCAACTTTACATCTTTTGGTATTCACGCTATGAATATGTGTAACATTACGTTCGAGATTCATTAAGAATAAACCATTGACCATCGGGGCATGACCATAAAACATATCTCTCATATAAATAGAACAACCATTATTCTCGGATTTAAATGAGTAGCCATCTCGTATTAAACGAGATCCAGATACAATGTTCATGCTCAAACTTGGCACTAAATAACAATTATTGAGGTTTAAAACTAATCCCGTAGGTAAATGTAGAGGTAGCGTGCCGACGGCGATCACATCGACCTTGGAACCATTCCCGACGCGCATCGTCACCTCGTCCTTCGCCAGTCTCCGCTTATTCCGCAGCTCCTGCTGTGAGTTACAAATGTGAGCAACGGCACCGGTATCAAATACCCAGGAGTTACTACGAGTACTGGTAAGGTACACATCAATTACATGTATATCAAATATACCTTTAGTGTTGCCGGCCTTCTTGTCCGCTAAGTATTTGGGGCAGTTCCGCTTCCAGTGACCCTTCCCCTTGCAATAAAAGCACTCAGTTTCAGGCTTGGGTCCATTCTTTGACTTCTTCCCGGCAACTGGCTTACCGGGCGCGGCAACATCTTTGCCGTCCTTCTTGAAGTTCTTCTTACCCTTGCCCTTCTTGAACTTAGTGGTCTTATTGACCATCAACACTTGATGTTCTTTCTTGATTTCAACCTCTGCTGACTTCAGCATTGAAAATACTTCAGGAATGGTCTTCACCATCCCCTGCATATTGTAGTTCATCACAAAGCTCTTGTAGCTTGGTGGGAGCGACTGAAGGATTCTGTCAATGACCGCCTCATCCGGGAGGTTAATGTCCAGCTGGGACAGGCGGTTGTGCAACCCAGACATTTTGAGTATATGCTCACTGACAGAACTATTTTCCTCCATCTTACAACTATAGAACTTGTCGGAGACTTCATATCTCTCGACCCGGGCATGAGCTTGGAAAACTAGTTTCAGCTCCTCGAACATCTCATATGCTCCGTGTTGCTCAAAACGCTTTTGGAGCCCCGGTTCTAAGCTGTAAAGCATGCCGCACTGAACGAGGGAGTAATCATCAGCGCGAGACTGCCAAGCATTCATAATGTCTTGGTTCTCTGGGACGGGTGCATCACCTAGCGGTCCTTCTAGGACATATTGTTTCCTGGCAGCTATGAGGATGATCCTCAGGTTCCGGACCCAGTCCGTATAGTTGCTGCCATCATCTTTCAGCTTGGTTTTCTCTAGGAACGCGTTGAAGTTCATGTTGACATGAGCGGCGGCCATTTGATCTACAAGACATATTTGCAAAGGTTTTAGACTAAGTTCATGATAATTAAGTTCATCTTATCAAATTATTATAATGAACTCCCACTCAGATTAGACATCCCTCTAGTCATCTAAGTGTTACACGATCCGAGTCGACTAGGCCGTGTCCGATCATCACGTGAGACGGACTAGTCATCGTCGGTGAACATCTCCATGTTGATCGTATCTTCCATACGACTCGTGTTCGACCTTTCGGTCTCTGTGTTCCGAGGCCATGTCTGTACATGCTAGGCTCGTCAAGTTAACCCTAAGTGTTCTGCATGTGTAAATCTGTCTTACACCCGTTGTATGTGAACGTAAGGATCTATCACACCCGATCATCACGTGGTGCTTCGAAACGACGAACTTTAGCAACGGTGCACAGTTAGGGGGAACACTTTCTTGAAATTATTATAAGGGATCATCTTATTTACTACCGCCGTTCTAAGTAAACAAGATGCATAAAACATAATAAACATCACATGCAATTATATAGTAGTGACATGATATGGCCAATATCATATAGCTCCTTCGATCTCCATCTTCGGGGCTCCATGATCATCTTCGTCACCGGCATGACACCATGATCTCCATCATCATGATCTCCATCATTGTGTCTTCATGAAGTTGTCACGCCAACGACTACTTCTACTTCTATGGCTAACGCGTTTAGCAATAAAGTAAAGTAATTTACATGGCGTTCTTCAATGACACGCAGGTCATACAAAAAATAAAGACAACTCCTATGGCTCCTGCCGGTTGTCATACTCATCGACATGCAAGTCGTGATTCCTATTACAAGAACATGATCTCATACATCACAATATATCATTCATCATTCATCACAACTTCTGGCCATATCACATCACATGACAATTGCTGCAAAAACAAGTTAGACGTCCTCTAATTGTTGTTGCATCTTTTACGTGGCTGCAATTGGGTTCTAGCAAGAACGTTTTCTTACCTACGAATAACCACAACGTGATTTTGTCAACTTCTATTTACCCTTCATAAGGACCCTTTTCATCGAATCCGCTCCAACTAAAGTGGGAGAGACAGACACCCGCCAGCCACCTTATGCAACTAGTGCATGTCAGTCGGTGGAACCGGTCTCACGTAAGCGTACGTGTAAGGTTGGTCCGGGCCGCTTCATCCCACAATACCGCTGAAGCAAGATAAGACTAGTAGCGGCAAGCAAGTTGACAAGATCTACGCCCACAACAAAATTGTGTTCTACTCGTGCAATAGAGAACTACGCATAGACCTAGCTCATGATGCCACTGTTGGGGAACGTTGCAGAAAATTAAAATTTTTCCTACGGTTTCACCAAGATCCATCTATGAGTTCATCTAAGCAACGAGTCATGGGAGATGCATCTACATACCACTTTGTAGATCGCGAGCGGAAGCGTTCAAAAGAACGGGGTTGAAGTAGTCGTTCTCGTCGTGATCCTATCACCGGAGATCCTAGCGCCGAACTGACGGCACCTCCGCGTTCAACACACGTACGGAGCGGATGACGTCTCCTCCTTCTTGATCCAGCAAGGGGAAAGGAGAGGTTGATGATGATGGCTCCAGCAGCAGCACAACGGCGTGGTGGTGGTGGAACAGCAGCACTCCGGCAGGGCTTCGCCAAGCACGTGACGGAGGAGGAAGAGGTGTAGCAGGGGGAGGGAGGCGCCAGAACTTCAGGGTGCGGCTGCCCCCTCCCCCCTCCCTTTATATAGGCCCCCAGGGGGGCGCCGGCCCTGGGAGATCCAATCTCCCAAGGGGGGCGGCGGCCAAGGGGGTGGAGTACCCCCCAAGGCAAGTGGGGCGCCCCCCCACCCTAGGGTTTCAACCCTAGGCGCAGGGGGTGGGCCAAGGGGGGCGCACCAGCCCACTATGGGCTGGTTCCCCTCCCCACTTCAGCCCTTGGGGCCCTCCGGGATGGGTGGCCCCACCCGGTGGACCCCCGGGACCCTTTCGATGGTCCCGGTACAATACCGGGCAACCCCGAAACTTTCCCGATGGCCGAAATATCACTTCCTATATATAATTCTTCACCTCCGGACCATTCCGGAACTCCTCGTGACGTCCGGGATCTCATCCGGGACTCCGAACAACATTCGGTATGCTGCATACTCATATTCATACAACCCTAGCGTCACCGAACCTTAAGTGTGTAGACCCTACGGGTTCGGGAGACACGTAGACATGACCGAGACGGCTCTCGGGCAATAACCAACAGCGCGATCTGGATACCCATATTGGCTCCCACATGCTCCTCGATGATCTCATCGGATGAACCACGATGTCGAGGATTCGAACAACCCCGTATACAATTCCCTTTGTCAATCGGTACGTTACATGCCCGAGACTCGATCGTCGGTATCCCAATACCTCGTTCAGTCTCGTTACCGGCAAGTCACTTTACTCGTACCGTAATGCATGATCCCGTGACCAAACACTTGGTCACTTTGAGCTCATTATGATGATGCATTACCGAGTGGGCCCAGAGATACCTCTCCGTCATACGGAGTGACAAATCCCAGTCTCGATCCGTGTCAACCCAACAGACACTTTTGGAGATACCTGTAGTGCACCTTTATAGTCACCCAGTTACGTTGTGATGTTTGGTACACCCAAAGCACTCTTACGGTATCCGGGAGTTACACGATCTCATGGTCTAAGGAAGAGATACTTGACATTGAAAAAGCTCTAGCAAAACGAACTACACGATCTTGTGCTATGCTTAGGATTGGGTCTTGTCCATCACATCATTCTCCTAATGATGTGATCCCATTGTCAATGACATCTAATGTCCATAGTCAGGAAACCATGACTATCTGTTGACCAACAAGCTAGTCAACTAGAGGCTCACTAGGGACATGTTATGGTCTGTGTATTCACACGTGTATTACGATTTCCGGATAATACAATTATAGCATGAATAAAAGACAATTATCATGAACAAGGAAATATAATAATAACCCTTTTATTATTGCCTCTAGGGCATATTTCCAACACCTTCTTCTCATGGCCTTTGGCAGGTTTCCCTTGATACTGTGGGGCCTTGCCTGGGAGACCTCCTCTGCCGCCTCGGCTCTTCCCGCCAACGCCATCTTGATCTCTCTCTTTGTCACACTTCTTGTACTCAGCCTTCTGCTTCTTGACGAGTTGCTCAACCTGATGACACTCTTGAAGATCGTGGTTCTTGGTCCGATGGATCTTGCAACACGACCCGTCAGCCTTCCCAGCCTTGTCGGCAACCACAGCCTCCCGGCAATCAGTGCACGCGGCAACCTCCTTGCCGGGAGCCTTGGTCTTGGCCTTCTTGCCGGTACTAGGAGTGCTCGATCCTTCAAAATCCAACACTACTTCATCCTTGCGCTTCTTGTTGTGTTTCTTTTTCTTATTCTTCTGATTGGTGGCGTCATCGTCATCCTCTGAGTCAACATCAATGCCATCTTCTTCGCTAGGGAGTCGCCTCCCCTCCTCTGTTCGGGCACACATATCCGCCAAAGTGTATAGCTCATTCACAGTCTTGGGCAACCGGACGTTCATCTTGGAATGTATCTTGCGGTTGTGTACGTTGGACTAGAGTGCGGCTATCATAGCTGCCAGGTGGATGTCTGGAATGTTCCCGTGCACCCGGCTGAACCTCTGCATGTACTTCTGCAAACTTTCTCCTTCCTTCTATGGAAGGAGCTGCAAGTTGCTAGACCACTCTGGTTCTTGATGGCCGCCCATGAAGGCGCCAACAAATCCATGGCATAGGTCAGCCCAGGTCGAGATGGAGTTCTCCGACAAGTGCATGAGCCACGACCGCTCGTTTGGCTTGAGTGCCAAAGGGAAGTAGTTTGCGAATACCTTCTCATCTCTTCCTCCAGCGGCTTGAACTGTGATGGTGTACATGCTCAAGAACTTTGCCAGGTTCAATCTTCCATCGTACTTTTCTGGTATCTCTGGCTTGAATGTATGGGCAAACGGCCAACAGACTTGCCGCAGCTCGCGAGTGAAGGTGGGGCACCCAACCTCGAAATGAAGGTATCCGTCTCCACCGGGCATGGGCTCGTTGACGTCGGGGCAATTGTGCCTACCAGACTGGCGGCACGTTTCACGGCGTTGTTCGATGGTGACGCGCGCGTCCTCCCTCCGCTATCTTCCAGGACTCGTCGCTGGTCTCGACGTGCCCGAGGATCAGATGAAGCCATTGATACATCGTCGGGTACTTGGTCACATGGCTCTCGCTGCGGCCCCTGCGCTGGTTGCCTCGGTGGGGATTGCACCATGGGGGTGGCCTCTTCGGTACGGCCATCAGCTTGGGCGATTGTCACCGCATGTGGAGGCCATGGCGGGCCTCCCCGCTGTGATCCTCCCGCCTCAACAAAACCAATCAAGCCTTGATTGGTGGCTCTCCACTCATCCATCTGATCGGCCACTGGTGGAAATCTCAATAGGACTTGGGCGCGCACCATGGCTTCCGAAGCGGTGCTTGACATAGACGATGATGTAGATCGTGATGTCACCTGGCTTCTGACGGTGTCGATAGTGCCGGCGCCATGCTCTCGTCGCCGTGAGTTGTTTGCTAGGGTGGCGTGGCGACGAGGTGGATTCGCTTGGGGATTGTTGACCCCATTCAGTGCATCGTCTCGGCTAGCTTGTCCTGGGGGTGGCGCGCGACCTGTAGCCGCACCCACTGCAGGGGCGGCTAGAGCATTGCGGTTCGCCCCAGAGCAAGCGCCATCGCTGTAGCTGCATCCTTCAGCGGGGTGGAGAGGTGGAGATGGAATAATCTCTCCACCCATATCTTATGGAGCGCGGTCGCTGGGATGCTGTTGACGCTGTCCTTCTCCGGTGCCTCCCACTCCTTTACAGCCGTAGGGGGAATGGTGACGACGCCACCTGCAGCGTCCACGTCCCCCGTAGTGTCCATGTCCC